>NW_026068168.1:965542-1040417 GCF_014885135.2 Alexandromys fortis | reverse complement strand
AAACAAATGTGGGGAGGGGGCTGGAGAGTTGGCTCAGTGGTTAAGAGCATTGCCTGCTCTTCCAAAGGTCCAGAGTTCAATTCCCAGCAACCACATGGTGGCTCACAACCATCTGTAAAGAGGTCTGGCGCCCTCTTCTGGCCTTCAAACATACAGACAGAATATTGTATACATAATAAATAAATAAATATTAAAAAAAGAATAAAAAAAAAGAATTTCACAAAAAAAGAAACAAATGTGGGGTTAGGGTAGATTTGTGACATATAAAGATTCTAATGAAAAATTCCATTATGGTTCCTATTGAGAATATTAACACTTTCACATAATGATTTTTTAAGTCTGTGATGAAGCTGAGCCAGTATAACTCAAAGCATTTCTGTCAGTTTCCTTCTCTGTGAGCATAATACCCCAGAAAACAAAATAAAAGGAGGAAGAAAACTGACTCTCCTTCCCCTGGCCCCTTTCAAGTATCAATACCTTCTCAGCTAAGAGTAGGACTTCATGAGCTCCTCCCTTATCCATACTGTTATTTTGTCTTGCTCCATTTTGTGTCGGTCTTGTGCGTTTAGATACAGTCGCTCTGAGTTCATGCAGGCACCAGCCCTGTCATGTCCGTAAAAAACTGTTTTTTTCTGAAGACATTTACTATCTCTGGATCTTACAGTCTCCCCCATTTCTAATCCGTGCTCATCCATGGTGATCCCTGAGTCTTGCAAGTAAGAGATGTGATATAGATCTCACATCTAAAGTGCAACACTCATAGATAAATTCCCTGTATGTTGATCGGTCATGGGTCTTTTTTACTCATTACTTTATACAGGAGTCTCTGATGAAGGTTGGGAGATGCACTAATCTATGAATATAAGGATATGAATTTAGTGAGCAGTTTATTACTACATCTACTTAGTAGAATAATAGTATTGGGTTCTCTCCTAGAGCCTATGACTTTGCCAGGCACAAATTTCTGGTTCAGTTAACAGTGCCAGGCATGGGTTCTATCTTGTGGATTAGACTTTAAATTCAATTATAAAATGATTGTTTACTCTTATAACATTAGTGCCACTTTTGCACCACTGGACATGTCTTGCCATACCAGTTACTGTAGCTTACAAAGTTTACAGCTGAGTAAAACTGTTGATTACATTTTCTACCAGAAGTATGAACCGCCCAGCACGATGAAAGCTAGCTAATACGAGTAATGTTTCTAGGCCAGTATTAGCTTGATTTTTCCTTGTCCTATGAGCAAGTATATGATATTTTAGCAATAAAGTCTTACTATCAAGTGCTGGAACATACTCAAAAGTAATGGAAATAGTCTGCAATGTTTGGGAGGACTCCACCGATCAAAAACTTGAAATGAGGTAACCTATTCCAGGAGCTGAGATTTTTATTTGATTACCTACAGTATCTGGGAGAGGCATTATAAACTGATACCTATTTAAACAGCCTATTATAAAGGAATTCCATTTAAACTTTCTTGATATATGTATATGAGTATATTTTTAAAGAATGCTTCTAGAGTAGTAACTTTCCATACGACCTTTTACAAAGTCTTTGATAAAAGGTATCCCTCCCTATACTGCTACTTCTACTATGTGGTCTCACCCTTCAATCTCATTTATAAGGGAAGAAATACAAATGCTTGAATTAAATTCATTGGTTGTCTCTGTGCAGAGTCAAGTAAGATGGGAGAGAGAAAGAGAGAGAGAGAGAGAGAGAGAGAGAGAGAGAGAGAGAGAGAGAGAGAGAGAAGATTCCCTAGAGTGAAAATTTTCCTTAGAGAAATCAATTCATGCCCCACTGACATCAGCAAATTCAATGAATTTTGTGTTCTAGGTCCAGTAACCCTGAAAAAAAAACACTAAAGGAATAACATGTTTTGGGAATTAAATGCCTACTGATGTTCTGAAAGAAGAGTCAAGGTGCATATCACAAAGTAGCACAGAAGTAGCATCAATTTCTCACTAAAGAGAAGGACTAAAAATATACCAAGAAGACTGATCAGAAGAATATGGTACCATAAAGATCACATCGCATACAAAAATCAGAGTAATTCTGGGTGTTATTTATGCATAAAAGAGTATTCTTTCTATGAAAAGGTCAGTGACAAGGACTTGGGGACCTCCAAACATGGCTTGATAGGTAGCCTAGCTGCAGAACGAAGTATCATCTAGGAGCAACAATGGAATAGGTAAAGTTCTAAATTCAAAATTAAAGTATAATTTCTACTGAGCATATTAATGCATTTGTCTGTTTTGTTTTTTTAGCAACACAAGGAAGTTGAATGACATTAGACCATAGCATTGCTGTTGCTTAGTTTCCATAACTGTGGACAAAGATCTAATAGAACAACTTAAAGAGGACAAAGTAATTACTAGTTTAGTTACAAAGATGTTTGTACAAAGTCCTTGATTCTGTTGATTCTGTGTGTGTGGAGACAAAATACCACTGTGATGAGAGTAGGTGACTCAAGATAGCCACATCTGAGTGGTCAGAAATCAGAGGCAGAGAAGGGAACAGTGACAAAGTATTATCTTCAAAGACATAACACTGGAACCTTTTCTCCTCCAATAACCCATTTTCTTAAGTGTCCAGATCAACTCAAGATAGCTGTGAATCAATGAATTAACACAAGAGCCTTCTGTGGGAACAAGACAGTTACAATCTATAACTCCAAGGTAAATTAGGAGACAATTGTTCAAGTGATAGGATATTCCTACTTATAGACTTGGGAAGGATAAAAAAATATTCTCACATGAATGGCACATGGGAAGATGTTTGAGGACATTACACCAAGTGAAATATACCTGTCACAAATAATTAAACACAATGTTATTCTACTAAGGAGGTCCCTGAACAAGTAAAATCCACTGAGACAGAAAGCAAAATGGTTATTGATAGGGGCAAAGGCTGGAGAAAGAGGAGATGGCATTCAATGAGTACAATTCAACTGAGAGAGGTTAACAGTGGTGAAATTACTACATCCCTGTGAATATACTTATAGCCGTGGGATCATACACCTAGAAAGGACAGAGAGAAATCCTGATAGATATATTTAATCACATTAATCAGAGTATACAATAAAGACAGACAAAACCTCTACTAACCAGTGATTCTGTCTTCAAATGAACTGTTGACCAATAATGTAGAAGAATGTGTAATTATCTGGACCAGCACAGCTGGCCCTTCCAGACTTGTGACTGGCTTTGTAGCCACCCTTGAGTTCTTAGCATCACTATTGACTGGCTATAGATTTCTGCAAATTCTATTGTGACATCAAATACCAGCCCTCAATGACCTCATCTTTCACATTTTCAACTATAATGTATGAGTTCAGTGACATTTTGAGGGGCTAACCATGCAGTTAGGCTCTCTGGCTTCTTTAGTGATGTCCTTTCACATACAGCATTTGTGGGGTGGGGTGTGTTCAGTAGTGGTCCTCTCTGCTCTTGGTCAAGACCCACCTAACTTGTTCAGACCTGTCTTCTATCTTTGTGTTTCTCCTCTTGAAGTAGAATAAGGTAGAAAAAGCAATCATTAGATACTGGCTTATTGATTTATTTAATGATTCACTTAAATCATTACTCGTACTGATTATTGCTAAGCATGGCATCACAAAATTACCTAGAGAAATCACAGAAACAATGGTTCATTGCTTTTAACAACTGGACCACAAAGGCTCACACTCATCAGTTACAACATATGCTCTTTTAAAAACAAAAGACTGACTGGCACATATGGTTGAATAAAATCCTGCTTGGTTGCTCACCCCACCTTGTGGTTTTAGAGTATAAAGTGAGCATGCAAACTGGACCCAGTTTGTGACCAGTCAGTGCCTTTAAGACATATCCTGGCATCTGTCCATCAGTGACATCTCTCTTTCACTCTCACTGATATTGGAGTACTTATTCCAGAGAGAGTGCCACAACGGTTTTTGAGGCAGGATTTCTAACTCTGTCACTTTAGTTGGTTACATTTTAGAAAAGTCGTTGTCATATGTAGATTGTGGCATTAACAGAGATGATATATTATTCACAGATTAATGTCAGTTCATTCATTAGAGATATGAACATTTTCATTATGCATTCATAAATTGATGGACATGTAGATTGTTCCCATTTTCTAGTTATTTGAACAGAGTATTGATGAATATGGTGGAGCAAGTGTCAGTGCAATAGGAGGACAAGTCCTTCCAGCATATAAGAATGAGTGGAAGAGTTGGGTCATGTGGTAGATCTAATTTTAGCTTTTTGAGATTTTTTTCACACTGACTTCAATAGTACTGACCCAGTTTGCAATAACACCAACAGCGAATAAGGGTTTCTCTTTTCTCACATTTTCATCACTATTTGCCAGTTGTTTCCTTGATCTTAGCCATTCTGGCTGGGTAAGATGAAAATCACAAAATAGTTTTAGTATGCATTTTTCTCCCATCCAAGTACTAACCAGGCCCAACCCTGCTTAGCTTCTGAGATCAGATGAGATCGGGCACATTCAGGGTGGTATGGCCATAGACTAGAATGTGTTTTTCTATTTGCTAAGGATGTTGAAAAATATGTTTCATAGCTATTTTAGTATCTTATTTTTTATTTTTTTTTAGTTGTTACAAAAAGAAATTTCAGCCTCCTCCCCGTTTCCCATTTCCCTCCCCCTCCTCGCACACATCGCCCCTCCCCCCACTCCCCTACCCCCCCACTCCATTCCCCCTCCCTCTCGAGAATGAAGAGCAGTCAAAATTCCCTGCCCTGCAGTATGTCCAAGGTCTTCCCACTTCTATCCCATGCTTATTCAGGCTCCTGCATATCACCTTAGAACCTTCATCTGGCGATGGATCGAGATAGAGACAGAGACCCACACTGGAGCACTGGACTGAGCTCTTAAGATCCAAATGAGGAGCAGAAGGAGAGAGAACATGAGCAAAGAAGTCAGGACCACGAGGGGTGCACTCACCCACTGTGACAGTGGAACTGATCTATTGGGAGCTCACCAAGGCCAGCGAAACTGGGACTGAATAAGCATGGGATGAAACCGGATTTTCTGAACGTGGTGGACAATGAAGGCTGATGAGAAGCCGAGGACAATGGCACTAGGTTTCGATCCTAATACATGAACTGGCTTTGTGGAAGCCTAGCCTGTTTGGATGCTCACCTTCCTGGTCCTGGATAGAAGTGGGAGGACCATGAACTTCCCGCAGGGCAGGGAATCTGGACTGCTCTTCATTCTCGAGAGGGAGGGGGAATGGAGTGGGAGGGAGGGGAGAGGGGTAGGGGAGTGGAGGGAGGGGCGATGTGTGCGAGGAGGGGGAGGGAAATGGGAATTTTTTTTTGCGACAACTAAAAAAAAATAAAAAATAATTCCCAATTATCTTACCAAATCTGCCAACAATGTTGATATAGATGTGAGGCTGATTCCTGCTATGTAGAACAGTAAAAGCCTGACTGGATTTCAAGACAGCCAACTAGTTTGGCAGGAGCCTGAGGAGAGGGTTCAGGGACAGTCTGCATCCCATGATGGAGAGAGAGAGAGAGAGAGAGAGAGAGAGAGAGAGAGAGAGAGAGAGAGAGAGAGAATGAATGAGAGAGAGGAAAAGAAAACCTAGATGAGTGGGGTTGGATCCTTATGCACAATCCTGGGCTTTGTTGGTGGCTAAAAAGCTTCAGGCAAATGAATTTTTCGTGAATTTGTACCCCAAATATTTGACACCAAATACAGCATGAATAAGAAAAACACCGAGACAGAAAAGAAATTGTGGTTCAACCCAAAAACCAAGAAAGCAAAGCAACCAAACCACTAGAGAAGTCTTACCTCTACCAAGGCTGGGTGACTGTAAACTAAGCAAACTAAGCCTCTCTCTCTCTCTCCTCCCAGTTTCTATTTCCTCTAGTGCTGGGTTTAAAGGTGTGTGACTCTCTAGGACTGGGATTAAAGGTGTGTGACTCTCTAGGACTGGGATTAAAGGTGTGTGACTCTCTAGGACTGGGTTTAAAGGTGTGTGACTCTCTAGGACTGGGATTAAAGGTGTGAGCCGTCACCAACTGGATGTGTTTCTGCATAGGTCTTGTGTAACCCAGGGTAGCCTTTAACTCACCAAGATACGTGTGACTCTGTCTCTCAAATCCTGAGTTTAAACGTGTATGTCACCATTGCCTGATGTCTAGTGGCTTTAGCTTTTCCTCTAGTATTCAGGAAGAATTTATTTATCAAAATACAAAGAATATACCACTACAACAAACTCTGCCTACTCCCACTCTCTTTTTCATTGCTCGTCTGAAGGGACAGGGAAGAATTTTTCTGTCTCCTCTTACCTTTTTTATTTTTTTTCTCTTTCCCTCCCTCCCTTCCCTTTTCCCACTCCCTTCCCTTCCCCCAATATGGTTAGTTCTGTCACTTCATACTCTATAAGTGATTTAATTCTGCTTCAATATATCCTACAAAGTAATAAAAACTTAAGGTTATGAAGGTCTAGTTTAAATTAACAAAAAAACTAACAATCTCAAACATAAATCAAACATGTTAAGTAAAAACCAAGTATAGTCAATCTGGAGGACTCAGGGTAAAACTCTACTCCACAACCTTTCAGTTTGGATCATGCTCTTCAGAAAAATCCTTCACTAATGTCATTATAGTCATAACTCATATATATCCCATAGACAGGCCTCAAATGCTCAAACAGTGCCACGAAAAAAATATCAGGAACCAACAGTCACTGGTCATTAACATCTCTTAATATCAATGGACTCAATTCACCTATAAAAAGACACAAGCTAACAGAATGGATATGAAAAGAGCATCCATCCTTATGCTGAATACAAGAAACAAACCACAACCTCAAAGACAAACATTACCTCAGAGTAAAGGGTTGGGAAAGATTTTTCAATCAAATGGACCTAAGAAGCAATCAGTTGTAGTTATTCTAATAGCTAACAAAATAGACTTCAAACTAAATTAATCAAAAGAGTTGGAGAAGAACACTTCATACTCATCGCAGGAAATATTTGTCAAGATGAAGTCTCATTCTGAACATGTATGCCCCAAATCGAAGGGCACCCACATATGTAAAAGACACATTACTAAAGCTTAAATCACACATCAAACCCCACACACTAGCAGTAGGAGATTTCTATACCTCACTCTCACCAAAGGACAGGTCAGCCAGACAAAAACTTAATAGAGAAATAAAACAACTAACACATGTCATGACTCAAATGGGCTTATCAGACATATTTAGAACATTTCACCCAAACACAAAAGCATGTATAGAATGTTGAGTAAAACAGGAGCTATCTCAAATACCATGTGATTACACTAAGGAAGTCCCTGGCAGCTCAACCCTACAGAATAAAAAGCCATAATGATAGTTGCTAGGGCCCAGAGCAGTGAGAAATAAGAGGTGACAGTTGATAAGTATAGAGCTAGTCAGAGAAAATGGAAAGTCAGGACGGTTTCACAACACAGCAGTGAATGATCTTTCTGCTGTGGAACTATATACTGAATTTTGATATGAATGAGTTTTTAACCTCATTATGCAGACCAAGCAATAAAAATGAATAGAAGCTCTACTAACCAGCACTGCCGCTGTCAAGTGAACAGATGGTAGGTGACGTGACAGGAAAGCCAGTTACACAGGCCAGTAGAGCCGGCTCCTCTCACTTGTCCTTTGAGGCTCTTCGTTGGCTTCACAGTGAGCTCTGAGCTCTTGAGCTATTGTTGGCTGCTTCTAGTTCTGAGAATTCTATTGTGTCACCAAATTCCAAATCTCACTTGATCTCACCTACTTGTTTTCTGTGATTAATGTTTGAGTATTGACACTGTTGATAGGGTCGGGGGGGAGACTGCGAATGACAGACAGACACAACACACAAGAGAGTGCTTGGAATCTGCTGTAATTTTACCAAATTCATGTTTTTATTATATAGTAATCAAAGAACAAATCAGAAGGTAATGTGTCATCAGTTGGCACAGTATGAAAGCTTCTTTTGGTCACATTCCAGGGACAGGTGTTAGACATAAAACATCCTTAGAAAAGGAAATCCTGTCCTTGGGAAGTTAAACCTCAGACAAGTGGTTTCATCTTACGAACAGAAAGTTTCTGTCTCATTATTGCTATGATGGCCCTTTGTCTTCCTGACCCTTTATTTCATCTAGTGACCAAATATACCTAATCAGTTCTCTGCACCTGTTAAAATATACTTTTTAGTACCTTCTTATGCAGCAGACACCATGGGGTTGGGATCTAGCAAGCCTATGCATAAAGTTCAGAGTATAATATAACAGTCTTTGTCCATCAACATCAACGAATCTATTCCCTTGCTCTTGTATATGTAAAGACTACCATTATTATGAAAGAAATTGTGCAAAGCTCATATCCCGCATAGCCAGCTAATTGAGAAACCAGTCTATGCTCCAAGGGCAGCCAATATCGGGCTGTCTGCCATTGACCTCCAGGAAGCCTAGTCCCATGCGACACGTAGCTCCTATCTGACATAATGACATATGTCATGTCACACAGACGACACTGGAGTTGGCGTGGCACAGGTGAATTCAGCAGCCAATGAGATTATAACTGCAATGATAGAGGGAAACTCCTGAAACACATTTACAAATTACAATGAGATAACAATTACAGTTTTTGGTACGGAGTATTATAGAGCAACTTTGTACTATATTGAAATACACTAGAAGAAAGCTTTCCATATGGCTTAGGAAAAATTCAATATTCAAACTGTGTCCCCGTGGTGCTGTAAAGATGTCTTAGAAAATAGAAACAATTGCCACTTTTTTGGAAGTTGCAATTTTAATTTCCAATACCCGTGTCACATGGCCCACAACTGCCTATAATTTCTGCTTTTAGATATACAACTTTCTTTTCTGATCTTGGATATGGCATACACACAATATACATATAAGTTTACATTTTTGCAGTCCAGAGAAATGTTTCAGTGGTTAATAGCACTTGCTTCTCTTCCTTGGTATCTGTTTTCAATCAACAACTCTCATGTGGCATCTCACAAACATCTGTGTTTCCATTTCAAAGGAATCCATTGCTGTCTTCTGGCCCTCAGTGGCATCTGGAGCAAGTGGTGCATAGACATGCATGCAGTCAACACATTAATATATTTTTAAAAAACTAATCTTTAAAATATGTTCTTAGTCTTCTATAGCTTCTTGTTTATAAGATAAAAGAACTGGGATAGAAAATGATGTGAGGGCTGACAGGAAATTATGGACTAAATACCAATAGAATGTTTGCTTTATCTTTTTTATGATTTTTGAGACAGTCTCAACATATATTTCCCAGTAATCTTTTTTTACATTAAGCACAATACAGCAATTTATTTAGATGCTTAAACTGAATACAAAGGGAAATAAAGACCACAAAATCATAATACTACAACAGTGTGTCACATATTAGATGGTATAAATGAATACAGCCAGTGGTGCTCAACTAAAGAGGAAACTAAATATCCCAAATGTAGCACTCAACCATGCTTGCTGCTCTGACACAACACTCTTACAGATCTAAAAGGTGTCAAAATTAGTAGCCGTAAAATCAATTTTTGCATGTTATTTTAGCTTAAAAGATCTCAGAAGGAGATCTGAAATATCAGTTTTGACAACTGCAATGTCAAGGATACTCAGAACAAGAAAAAAAATCCTATATACAGGAGAGTACATATATCTTATGTGGCTGGCCTCTGTTGCAAGATTGTACAAGGTTATGTGCAAAAACTAAGTCCGTCCAGAGGTCCATACTATCGCAGGGTCAAGCTTCTGCTAGGTAAACTAGATACAGCATTTATCACACAGCAAGAGCAACACTAAAAACCAACCTATGAGGGGCACACAGTAACAGTATCATAAGCATCACTTGAGGTCTAAAAGACTATACAAATATACATTTCAACTATTCAGAATAAATACATGAAAAAAGGTCCATGTTCCCAAGTCTACTATGATGTGGGAGTGTCATATATCAATCTGTTGATTTCATTGGTTAAGTTATAATAAACCAGCTGCTTGGCCTCATGGCTGGAACATAGATGGGAGGAGTAAACAGAATAGAATTCTGGGCGGAAGAGGAAGTGAGGTCAGACTCTGCGCTGCTTCCAGAGGGACCGGACAGCCGCCATGCTCAGCTCTCCCAGGCAGCTGCAACCCACGATGGACTTAGGCTAGAATCTTCCCGGTAAGCGCACCTTGGGGTGCTTACACACATCATTAGAAATGGGCTAGTCCAGGTGCGAGAATTAGCCTGTAAGGGCTAGAGTTCATGGGCCAAGCAGTTCTTTAAATGAATACAGTTTGTGTGTTGTTATTTCGGGCATGAGCTAGCCAAGCGGCCGGGGTGTTGGGGACGCAGCCCCGTTGCTCCTATTTCAACACTACTAGACACACTGGACTGGTAGCATGTATGCCTGCCCTGCACTACTATGTGATCAGGGTAAGGCTTTCCCAGGACATCCAACCAAACATCTTACCAAGGGAAAGAAATGCTGGAAAAGCAAACAATGAACTGCTTTTCCCCGTGAGCATTCATGAGCCGCCAGCTTATTGGTTTTTCACACTTCATTACTGAACCTACCAGAGAAGGGTCTGAAGTAAGATCAACCAATCACATGTCATAGACATAGAAATAACCACTGGGGCTGTAGTGGTCTTATGTCCCCCCAGTCTGACTGATCGGTCCTTGCAAGGCAGTGCCAGTTAAAAGACAACTCTGCAATCAGAACAGAGGTCCAAGATGCAACATGGCCCATGTGCTGGGGTGTGCCAGGCCCCTCAGGCTTGCTGGCTGCTCAGTTTTACTCCAGTTAAGCTGCCATGCATGGGATCAGCAACTCCGTCAGTCATGCTGTCAAACTGCTCCCCATCCTCACTGTCAATTGTGCTATTCTGCCACTCAATCTGTGGGTTTGGTAAGCGCTCTGCATTCTCAGATGCATTTGCCCACTGTGACTGGTCCTTGGACCAAAACCCTTCAACTTTTCCATAGGAACGATTCTTCCATTTCAACTGCTCTGTGTCATCTTGCACCGTAGCCTTTTTTGGCAGCTGGCTTACTGCTCCTTGCATCTTCACTCTGGGAAGACTCATCAGACCAGGTTCCTGGTTTCATCTCACGTGTGTTATCCTCAAAGTCAGAGATCTGTTGGGAACCAGGCCCACTCTCAGATGGTGAAGCACCATCTTTCCACTCAGCTACATCATCTTGGTCTACCTCACTGTCAGAGGCATCATGCATTATTAGTATGGTTGGCTCCTCAGTCAAATGGATAGTTTCATATTTTGAACCATCCTCCTCCTCTTTTTGGTCTAGCCTTTCAGATTCCAAAGCATCCTCAGGAATGACCTTCGGTACATGCTTCTCTGAATTATCACTAGGAATTTTAGGCTCAACTTCAAAGACAGGGTCAAAGGGCTGTGGCTTCCACTGGATTCTTCCTCTAAATGCTCAAAACTATCTGAGAAGCTGTCGTCTTCCTTCTCAAGGCTAAGCTTTTTGTCAGCAGTCTTACTAGCATTGCCTCTTGAGTCCTTCTCGTCATGATATTCAAACAGCCACTCAGCATCAAAGTCTATCTCGTGTTTGACTTTGTTTATAAAGCCTAGCAGCACACCAGGCTTGTACTTCTCACAGTCACGAACACACTTCTTTCTCTTGTTACTGAAATGGGAAGCAATGTCACTCTTCCACAGCCACAGACTGGCGGCTAACTTCTCAATTTCTCTCCTGGTGGGATAGGGCTGTTTGTTGAAGTATCTTGTGAGGAAGCTTTTCCTAGCTTCGTAAGAATCATCTTCATGACCCTTGGGGTCTGAAGCTAAAACAACAAGCTCTTCAGGCTTCTCTTCAAAGCAGCTGGGAGAATCACTGTCATCCTCCAGCTTTCGTTTTTTTAGCAGAGAGGAAACTCCACCTGTTCATAGGTGCGCTTCACAGGAGCCAGGCCTGGAGACTGATTGAGCAGAGAAGGTGCATTTGTTTTGTCCTGGACATTCTGGGTTTTTCCAACACCCCTGCAGTGGACTAGATGCAGGGTGATGCTTGAGACTCTCATGTTGCTAGTATGCACACCAAGGCATACTAGGTTAGTCTTTGCTGTGACTGACTCTCTGGATGTATCTTCCTCAGTGTAGAAGCAGGAACCGTTCCCATCCAGATGAAACTCCTCAGCACCGAAACATGGATACCTCGTAAACCAATGACCCGCAGACAAAACCAGGCAGGGTCAAGTAGAACACAGGAGATCCTGCAGCACAAATTGAAGGTGCCCACCCTCCCTTGCAGGGGACCTTGAGGCCTGCCCAGTAGGCAGGCACTCATGGCTCTGGGTGGGTAGCCTATCCAGATGGAACTCCTCAGCACCTAAACAGGGACGCCTGGTAGCCCAATGATCCGGGGACAAAAGGAAGAACATGGCAGGCAGAGCGGGGTCCAGTAGAACACAGGAGACCCTGCAGCACAAGTTGAAGGTGTCCACGCTCCCTTGTGGGGGGACCTTGAGGCCTGCCCGGTAGGCAGGCACTCACCGCTGTAGGTGGGTAGCCTTAGTGTAGGAGCGGAAATCCAAATATTCTTTAAAGGTGTATTGATTTGAAAATTTGTTGCTTTGGAAATAGGTTCTGGTTTTGTTTCAACATCGGATGAGAAACTGTGGATTCATTCCAGACTAATATGGTTTGATGGACCAAGACCCTCTGAAACGTCACCTTGAACACCCTTCAAAAATTAGTTTGCCCAATAAACAGCAGCAGGAAGCAGTTTGGAGAAAAACTATCCCCAAATTCTCAAATATTGTTTATAAATATTTTTACATTTAAAATGGCATTAATATTGAGATTTGCCTTGGTATGGATCTTGCTCTATTGGTAAAAATTTAAGGTCAGTTTTGTTATATGTATATTTCTGCTCTTGATTATGGTATTGTGTTTGTGCAGCTCATTTAAAAATGTAATGTATATTATAGTCAAGTGGGTAGTCATGTTGCTTAGATTTTCTAGATATATAAAGATATATTTCAGTTAGACAGGTACTTTTCAAATCTTTCAGAGACCTTCAGAATATGGCATTTAAAATGTTTTAAGAACTTAGGACTTTTTATTACATGAGACACATCTGGTCCTGGTGTCGTGCCAAGTTGCAACACCCAGAGAGATGACCAAGATCCAGTCAAGTAAGTCCAGAGTGAAAAAGCAAGGTTTATTCAGAGCTCTATTTATCCAGGTTCATTTTGGGTCAAAGGAGATAGTCTTACATAGCAACAGGTAAGCCTTATCTCTACCAAGCCCCTCCCCAAAGTGGTTATGTTTAGCAGGCTCCCATCTCCAAAGCCCTCCCCAAAGCAGTCGACTTTTCTCTCCCTGATAGACCACAGAGCTAGGTGTTAACAGGTGTTCTAATGCCAGGATGCCCAGGAGCACTTTGTGGTGAGCTCAGCCTTTTAGTTAGACATCCTATTTTCAACCAGCCCTAGATGTCTTGCTTTTGAACACTGTGCCCTAATTAGCTACTAATCAAGCAAAAATTTTCTTAAATTTTTCCATGTCCTTACCCTGGCAGCTCTAATCTACTTCAGGAGGATGATGGGCAATGAAGAGGCACCTTATAGAATTTGTTAGCCATTTGGGCAAGAAACTGACCTTACCTGGACTGCTTGATGAACTGGACATGGGACACACAGAGAAATGACTGCTGAACTTGCCTAAAATTAAGATCATCCTTTGGGTTTCCTGCTTCATGAAAGAGTCTGCTAGACTTTCTGCAGTACACAGAAAAATGTGACTGGAAAACTGTCAAAATAGGTGGAACTATCGTTGAAAATTTTTTGGTTCTTGGAAAAGTCTGGCAGATACTATGTGTCTGTAGGCTGAATATGGATGCCACAATGGTACAGAAGAACTTTGTGTAACTGTCCAGGTAGCAAGATGTCTCTGTCAATTCTAGAGTTTTGGAAGTTGCTTACAATGCATCTCCTATTTACTTAGGTAATATGATATCTTTCTGTAGTCTTTGATGGAATTGAAGAATTGATGGTTATAATTATAGTTCAACTTAGTTATAATAAAAGATAAAGTAGATATAAATATTGTAACTATAATTCTTGCTTGATATCTGTTTTGTTATTTGTAATTTTATTACCTTCATTTTTATTTAAAAAGAAAAGAGGAGGTGATGTGGGATTCCCATCTAAATGCTGTAAATACCATTGGTTAGTAAAGAAACTGCCTTGGACTGTTGATAAGGTAGAGGAGAGATAGAAAAACTAAGGTGAATGCAGGGAGAAAGAAAGGCAGAGTCAAGGAGAAGCCATGGAGCTGCTGCTGGAGACAGACACGCCAAAACTTTGCTGGTATGTCATGACCTCATGGTGATGCACAGATTAATGGAGATGAATTAAATTAAGATGTAAGAGTTAGCAAATAAGAAGCTAGAGCTAATGGGCCAAGCAGTGATTTAAATAATATAGTTTCTGTGTGATTACTACAGAAGTCTGGGTGGACAGGATATGAAGGAGTAGAATAATATGATATCCATCCACTTTTGCTAAACACTTTTTTAAATGAGAAAAAGTTCACACAAAAGCAGCAGCTCATACAAATATTAATGTAATCCCAAAGTGACTATCTAAAACATGCTCATTCATATATGCATATACACAGGCTTTTAAAATTAAATTTTTTTTCAAATATTAATTTTAGTATATAGTAAGTGTAAAAATGCAGTAATGAAATAACTAGAAGTTATTTCCTTTGTTATTTTTGAGAACTCAAGGGAAAGTTTTTTATTGTTGTTTCATGTTGTTTATAAACCATGCTGGGTTTACAAAGTCTAATTCAGCTAGTATTACCTTAGGGTCACACCAAAATAATATGAAAGTTAACAGTTTTCATAACTATGCAAGTCACAATAAAGATTTCATTAACATTTTTGTTTCTCTTTCACAAAAACTTAATGGGATTATAAAATAAACCTAAAATATTTTCACCTTTGCTTGTCATAGGTGTATGACATGTACTCAAACAATTCAATAGAACGTTGAATTTACTAATGATTCAATGCAAACACAAGACTCAGAACTCTGAAATTCAAAGTTAGTCACCAAATGACACTTGTCAAAATATCTCAAAAGGAGCCCAAACAGCTCCATATGAGATCCAATTAAAAGGATGGTAAATTCCAAGGTGTACCAACAACAGACAACAATTTCAAGTATCATATTTTTGTGAGAGTCCAAAATAAGACACAAACAATAATTTCTGTTTTATCTGTTAGAAAAAGAAAGAAACTAATGTTGGACTCAAGAAGAAAGTCAAAAGTTCCTAATATAATGTGGGCCCATCAGGTATATGGAAGACTTGAGTCATTCCACTTGTAGTCTTTTATTTTCTAGGAAATTAGAAAATCTTTCTTTTTTCATGAGGGATGATATTGCCAGACATATTGCTGCAATAAGAGGAAGGTTTCAATTAATTTTCACTTTAACACAAACACATAGGATATGTATAGAATGAAGGTCAATTGAGAAAATTTTCCCAATAGTCAAGTTCAACGCACACTTTCTTGATTGATGGTTGAATTGGGAGGGCTGAGCCTCAAGTCGGTAGTAGTATTCCTGGATTCACTGATGGTCTTGAGATTTATAAGAAGCATAGATGTATGAGAGTCTAGCGACAAAATAAGTAATATTCTTCTATGGTTACTGCTTTAGTTTCTGAAGCCACATTCATACCCCCAACTTTAATGCATGATGGGCTGTACACTAGAAATTTTTTGATTTCCTCCTGAAGAGCAAAAATGCTTCATAGGGTGTTTTGACAGGAACATAAGGCCACAAGTTTGCTTCTGGGTTTTTGCTATCTAAAGTAAAATACATGGAAAGGAAACAGGTGGGGAGCTTAAACCTGACCTATTATTTACAGGCTTCCCAACAATGGAACACCCTCTATGACTAAGAGATTTTATGCTAATTATAGACCATACTTCAACCTTGGTAGAGAAATAGATGGTAATAGAGAAGGCAATTGCCATAGATAAAGACTTCCTTGGGAAAATTCCAATAGAATGGTGTGCAATCAGTACTCTTAGTAGGGCCTTCTTGGAATAACTCAGATCAGGCAGAGGCATGGAATGGAAATCACTTATAGATTAGATAATATAGGTTCAATGATGGGCAAGAATAAAGCCCTTCAACTATTTTCATATGCCTGCTGTCTTCCATGGGAGGAAGGAACCCTTTCTTACTCTCCTCCAGTGTCTTAAAGATGCAATCAAAAAGTACACTAATATGGTCCCAGGGTTTTGGTGATGAAGGTCTACATAAGTGAAAAATTCTTGACTCACTCTTTTCTGGATTTTATCAGAAAACTGTAAGAGCTTGAGGATGAACCAGCAAGAAATTGAACCAATTGGTCCAGACCTTGATGTGTTATAACTAAAACCAAGAAAAGAAAAGAAAAATGAACAAATATCTTCTTGATCTAGCTGGCCATTATAAGAATCACTCAGAGAGACTGTCATAAAAGGATCCTCTGAGGAATGTTTATTCTGCAAACAGCTGGGGTAGAGTGATGGACTATTTTCTTATTGGGACTGCCAACTCCCCAATAATAGCATGGAGACTTATTATTTATCATGAAAGCTTGGCCTTAGCTGAGTCTTATCTAACTAGCTTTTTTTAACTTTAGCATGTTTATATTAACCTACATTTTGTCACATGGCTTTTTACCTTTCTTTCATTCTGACTCCCTCTGTGTCTTTTTGGCTTCTCTCCCTTTCTTCTTTCCAGAGTCTCCTTTGTCCTGAAAAGTCCTGCCTAACCTCTGCCTGCATAGCTATTGACCATTCAGCTTTTTATTAAAGCAATCAGAAGGTGACTTATGCAGAGACACATCTTTATAGTGTAAGCAAGTATTCTTCAGCATTATCCCATTTGATCTAATTAAAAGGGGAAGGTTTTTAACTCTAATATTATTAAAACTATAAACAATAAGAAAAATTACCAGGTAAGAATTACATTTACATTGTCCAGTTCATATGTATTTGGCAAATTTGGAGAAGGTACTATATTACCTATCATATCTCAGTGAGTCCAAACTTTTACAATTAAACCACTTTCTATTGTAACTTGTATTACCATCCTAAAAATGTTTTTTTTAGAACTTAAAGTATCTTCTTATATAATTAACTTCAGATTTTATGTTTTTCAACATTATAAAACTTACATTTTTATGAAAGATTTTTTTTGAAAATTTTAAAAAGGAAAGCTGTAGAACTATATCTATTTTTCAACCCCATCAGAGACCCAAGAAGGATATACTACCTGAGTAAACAGAAACTGTAGGACAAAAAAAAAATCTAAAACTTTAGAAAGACATCTGGCAACATGGACAGGTGCCCAAGGTTCCTCTGCAATGTTGGGCCATCTATCTTTGGCTTTTAGGCCTAGATTATCTGACAGCCTTTTCTGTGAAGCTGGAGTTTGAAGGAATGTCCTACCTTGTTTTTGTCAAAGTTTAGCATTGACTTTCCTTTCTGCTAGTCCAATTTGAACAACATACTGTCTGCAGTTGAGGCAAAGGCAGTTTCTTGCCCAAATGTCTAGCTTTGCCACACTGAAAGCAAACTTCACATGGAGGATATTTGGTGCTCATCATCTTTTTTTAAGTAAATTGATGCTTCCATATACAGATGTGTGTCACTGCTATGAAAATCTTTATACTACTAAAACCTTTAAATGCCATATTCTGTAAGTCTGAGGTTTTTGAAGGCCAACTATTTATTTAAAGTATACCTCTGTTTGAACTTGAAAACATACCTAACTGGACTATAAGTTTGATTGTTCTAGATCACTAACTACTAACCTGTTTTTCATTATTATCCTAAATAGCTTTCAAGGACTAACACTTTGTATTACAGTTTTTTTTTAAAATGAGCTTCATAGATTACAATACCTTAAAAAGAATAAACACACACACACACATATATATAGCATAATAAAATAACATTAAATTTTTATCAACATGCAAAGATCCATACCAATTTAAGATATTTAAGATTATTGGTAGGAAAAATGACTATTATTATTACTAGTTATTGTATTAATAAGTAATTATTATTATAGTAATAAGAATAGTCTTGTTGCTATTATTACTAGATTCAATAATCTATGCCTTTATCGATCATTTCTATATTTCCGTTTTTCTTTTCAGTATCTAATGCTGTTTGTTTGGTTTCCTCCCTAACTATGACCAACAACAACCTGCAAATAATCCTGCTAAATGAGGACAAACATCTATAATGCACCAAATGACCAAAAAACATCAACCCCACCTCTTGGGAATATGGGCGTCATATTCTCAAAGTTATTTCCTGTTGTCTGGGAATGATGGCATCTTTAGGAGAAAATTAGAAAAATAGTCAAGTTCTCTCAGTTTTGAAGATTTCCTGAGCAGTTTGTCATCCAAAACTGGTATTTGGATGGTGTTTGTCAGGTTAACGACATTACCAAAATATAGGTGAAATTATCATTGTGGGGATTCATCATTTTTTTGAGACATGAGTGGTTGCTCATAAAAATGGTCCTGGTTCACTTCAGAAAACTTAAACATTTTAAATTTCATATGCAGTAGATCTTGGAGAGGTTAAAGACCACAATCTATTAAGTATATCCAGAGTAGACAAATTTAATTCCTGTCAGGAGCCATTTCCCCCCAATCATTACAGGAACCATCACTCTAGGGAGTCTGCAGAGAACCCCACACCCAATTAACTTATCTGTTAGCAGAATCCGCCTCACATTCCAGCTATCCAGGGAACCAGGTGTGGCAACTTGTGACTTCTGGCCGAGTGTAGCCTGGCCTACGTGACCGGAACCACGCGGTGAGATCCCTTGCCCTGCCCCCCATTCCTTACCATATATAAGCAGCAACCATGACCCTAATAAACGGAGGCTTTGACAAATCTGCTTGGCCTCCTTCTTCTGTCTTAGCTCATTCCCTTCCAGGTAGCGCCCCTCCGAGACCCTGGAGTAACTTGATCGCAGGGTGGGTTACAACCCCTAGACTGAGTAACCCTGGACCCAGAACGCAATCCACAGATTCCTAGTTACCTCTTCAGACACAAGCCAAGAGTCACACACAGGAAGCTGGATAAAGCTTCTTTCTAAATTAGTTAGTACTCTACATGGACATTAATATCACAAAAGATAGGATAGATAGATAGATAGATAGATAGATAGATAGATAGATAGATAGATAAATTACCTGTATATATCTATATATAGTGTATATATAGTATAGATAGATAAAAATTCTATAAAATTTGAGATAATCTTTATACCTTAAGAAATGTTTTTAAGAGTCAAAATAAAACCAAAGGATTATGAAATTAGTGAGAATAGAATAGTCCCTTAATTTTGGTTTTCTTCTGTTCCATATCAATGAAATACTTCTATAAAGAATTACCCTAGAAGGAGAGGTTCACCATAAAATGTCCCTGTACCCCACATCATCCTTTGCTTAATTACAGAGGTAATCACTGGAACGTCATATGTTTCCAGATTTTTTTAAAGGCCTGAAATCCTCTCAATCTCCTGTATATTAACTATTCACAGGGCTTCCTCTACTGGTTACTTAAATATTAGTCTAATTCTATGAACCCTGGTTGATCCTACAATGAGGATGACATATTTACAGTTTCTTAGTGGATACTATTGCACATCAGAATATACCCATAAATGTAATTTAAAGTAACATCTTGCCTGTTGATATGGGAACTTCCTCTTCTAACAGTCATGTTTTACAGTACCAGAGACTCCTGTCCATCTACTCTTGAGATATATCCTTTATACTAATACCAGATGTAGGTGGTGCTTCACAGGGTGTAAGTTATATCTCCCTTGGACTTATCTGCATTTATTCATGCAGTAAGATGGAGCAACTATAGTCTGGGCTATAACTCATTACTGGTATAATTAAATGGTCCCTCATATTTTCCCATTAAAAATATTACCTACTAAAAATCATAAAGCCTATTATTCTGTCCCTTAAAAAGCAGAGATTCATCAGCAAATGGTCTAGTCCCTATACTTTTCCTTCTTTTAGAATTCAAAGAGACATAACAAATGGAAGTTCGTGCAGAACATCTGACTAATAAGTGAGTCTGTGGTCCCTTTGAACATCCAACTCAAAAAGAAGGACAAGCCACTTACATTACGTTTCTAAAGAGATTCAGATATAGCTACCTTTTATTTGGATTACATTAGCCCAAGATCTCATAGATTGAACAAGTCCTTGGATGACATTACTCCAATGTGAAGGTGACTTATTTTGTGTGGCATCAAAAGGGAAAATTTCCCAGGAAACTAATCCCTTTTCAACTTCCTAGTTTAAAAGTGATATAAGGTCTGTAAGGAAAAGACACAACTATTACAGTATTGATTCACATACTTAAGAATGATATTAGAAACAACAGAGGAAGAAAACGTAATAGTCTTGAGTGACTGCCTAGTAAATGGTGCTTCAAGGTTGTAGGGCTTATGATGGAAAAAATTTTTCCTGTTCTGTGGGAAGACTCTCTTGTGTCCTTAATATACTACATTTTAAAGATGCTTATATAGGGCTGACAAATGGACCATTACAGATGGTGAGTCACCATCAATGATTATGTATATCTATATCTATGGCATCTTCAGTTTCTACACTGTAAGGTTTGAAAATTCTTTCATCAAATGTATCACTTGAAAAGGTGAAATTATATTTAACTTTTAAAATGATTTTTATTGAGCTTCACATTTTTCTATGCTCCCCTTCCTGCCTCTTGTATCTAACTTTTTAAAAGAATGTTTATAGGGAAAGGAATATCAGAAGCTATTACTCACATAATTAGGGGATGTGAAGTCTGTCAAAGGCCTAAATCCTTTAACAATCACCTGATTCCCTCTGGCATGTAAAAATGGGAGAGACATAAAGAAAAAATTAGAAAACTTGACAGCCCATATAATAGGGTGTGGAAGAAGGAAGCTTTTGCTGCTTACCTGTTTTCCCTTACAATCACTGTCAAGTTCATCTATCCAGCTTCTGAAGCATTACTTCACCGATATTAGAACCTATATTTTGGGATTCCAACATAGACTGAAAATCAGTTGAAACATCCAGCTAGTGAACTGAATGACTACTAGATTCCAACCATTAGGAGACAGCCATTGTTGGATTATTAACAAGACAGCCTATATAAGCCATTCTGATAAATTTCTTCTTAGTATATATAGTTTCATTCTTTTACTACTGTTCTTCCAGAGAATCAGGAGTGATATAGAGTTTGGTACCAGGAGTGATGCTAGAGTGACAGAAATAGAGAAATCATTTTTTTTTAACTTTGGAACAGTGTTGGTAATTTGCTGATACCTATAGTTACTGAAGACTCCCCTGGTCACATGGAGAACAACAAAAGCCCATGGTAAGAAATAATTGATGAGTTTGCTGCAAAGATCAGAGACCTATATATAAAACTTTTGACAGTTGTGTGAGTAAGGAAAATAATGATGCTGACTAGAGGCTCCTAAAAGCTCTTGGTAAAATGTAAAAGGGAATGCATGAGCTCATAGAAAAAAAACAAGCTTTAATCTTTTATAAGTGATCTGAATATTTCTAAGTGTTTCCTGGAAGAGTTTCTTCTCTCCAGCAACCATAGAGTTCAACTTCTCAGAAATTAACCCATGCTCTCATTTCAAGGAAGACTGATACAGAGTGAAAATTCAAGTTCTTCCATCAAGGAATGTGATTCTGTAACTTAGGATCGAGATGTATGGGAGACCCTAAACAGGTTTTGGACTTGGAACCCTCAAATTCTGAAATGTTTATCATAGCCAAGAAAAAAATTATCTCTACATTTAACCAAGATTGCAAACCTTTCATATCCACTGAAATATTTTCAGTTCTAATTTTTTGGTGGAAAATAATTATAGTTTGCCTTCTGAACAATTAGTGACATGCCTGAAGAAGAGAACATGCAAGACAATACTGATTGTGGATTGCGTTGGGTGGGCTACTCAGTCTAGGGGTTAGTAACCCACCCGCAATCAAGTTACTCCAGGGTCTCGGAGGGGCGCTACCTGGAAGGGAATGAGCTAAGACAGAAGAACGAGGCCAAGCAACTTTGTCAAGGCCTCAGTTTATTAGGGACGGGTTACAGTTTATATATGGTAAGGGATGAGGGGCAGGGTACGGGATCTCGCAGGCCGCGTGGTTCCGGTCACGTAGCTCGGTTACATTCAGACAGACAGGCCAGAAGTCACAAGTGGCCACACCTGGTTCCCTGGATAGCTGGAATGTGAGGCGGGTTCCGCTAAGATTAGCAGTTAATTGGGTGAGGGGCAGGTTTTGTCAATAGAACATAACTATGGGTGTGAGGTTCTCTGCAGACTCCCTAGAGTGATGGTTCCTGTAATGATTGTTAGTGGGGAAATGGCTCCTGACAACTGATAACCTGCAGGACCCAATAGTACTTGACTTTAGAGGAAGCTATACTCAAGTTCATAGACTTATGGCTAGGCAGGCCCCTGTTGAGGTGATAAAGCTAGTAGTTCTTGAGGAGGTGTGTGGTACCACAAAAGAGCTTAATTAGCTTTCTAATTCCTTCAAGCAGAATTCTGGGGTTAACTGTAGGAATGTGGTTTAAGGGTGTGAAGTAACAAGAGAAGGTAAATAAAACTGGGTAGTGATATGTTTATGATATGAGTGCATAGAGTAGGGAATCTAGGTTTACAATAGAAGCTCATGCAGTTAAAAACTAATGTCAACATATTTTTGATTGTTAGGCTGAAGCATTTATTAAAATAAGGACTCCTGAAAAAAAGCTCAAGATGCCTGATATCCCTTGGCTTAGTACTGATAAATGAATTATACTACTCTAGATGGCATTGCTACAGAGGGTATGATGTGTGAAACTTAATCATATGACCTAGAATGCAGGTGCTTCACAGTACTTTTGAGACAGAGGTTCTCTGTGTTTCCCTGGATGTCCTGGAACTTGCTCTGTAGATCAGGCTGGATTTGAACTCAGAGAGCCACCTATCTCTAACTCCTGAGTGCTGGGATTAAAGGATGCATCACCACTGCCGTGCCACTGTAGGCCCATATTTCATACAAGATTTCATACAGCCGGGTTCTCTGGCCATGCTTAATTTCCAAGGGCAGCTGCAATCCTGCCAAACCACTGGTAGCCACCTAACAAAGGCCAGGATGTATTGCTCCTTCTCTTTTTTTAATATGTAGATCGCCTGGGGAGAGGTGTGGATTCCAAGCTGGTGACTAAATTGCAGGTGTTACTGTATTACTGCATCCCCCTCCCAAAAAAAAGAATATTAATGAGTTTCCACCTTGGTTTACCTGGGGAAGTAAAAGGTGTTTGAATAATAAATGTGGGAAGATCTTCAGGAATGAATGAAACCTGAGATGCCCTTCCGATATTACTGTGTGAACTGTGTCTCATTATTTCCTGTGCCTCCATACTGGTCGAGTTAAGGAAAAGTAGTTTTTATGTTGGGGCTTTGTACTCCGACATGCCATCAATTAAAAAAGACACAAAATCCTTAGATTTTTCCTGCACTTTTGTGGATCTTTTTCTTCCTCTTTTTCATGTGCCAGATCTTCAGTTTGTAGATACTATCGCTAAGTTTGATGAATTAAATTCATTGAACTTAATTGGGCCACAGGGTGGGTAGAAGATGTCAGGTGGATATACTGAATCACCAATGACAATGTGAGCTTAGTTATCACAATAGGCACCACAAACAAACCATGTTTATAATGGCATAACCAGTAAAGGACAACATAACGTGATTTTATAGTGACATGACTTTTAAGGACCCTAGGTGCTGTCTAATCAATCTTGACACTTCCAGGAAAGAAATAGATAAGATGCCTACTATGATTTTGTTTGAGCAATAAAACACAAAAAAATCTTCAAAAATGAGAGAAAAACTACATGGAATATTAGGACTATGGGATCTTGGCTGGTAAACCAAACTTTATAGTTAGCAAAGCCAGAAACTGTGAATGAAGGAATAATCAGATACTCTGGAAAAAAAGACCTTGTTAAAATATTGAAGTTTTACTCTTTGCTTTTCTCCTATCATTCGCCAGAGAGATCTGTGGTCTTTTAGGAAGGTACACTGGCAGAAATGAAACAATCAGACTTTTGAAAGTGTATTGAATACAGGTTCTGAATTAACCTTTCCAGTACATCTCAAGCAGCACGCTTGCCTTCCAGAAAAGAAGGGGCTTATGGAGGCCAGGTGATTAATAGAATCTTGGCTGACATCCAACACTCAATGTGTCAATTGCTTCCTGAACTCATCTTGCTGTTATTTATCCAATTCCAGAATGTGTAATTGGGCGAAATAGATTCCCAAATGGATTCCCAAAAAGCCAAGTACAAGGAGTAGGGATACATCCTGGCACCACTGCCCGTGTCCCTGCACTCTGCCCCAGCCATACAACTGTCACACACATTCAGATGCACTAGTTTGGTCTTATGCTGTTTCCTTCTCTGTCTGATCAGAGTTGGTGAGCTTCCGTTAGCTCAGGTAAACTATTTTAGTGGGTGTCCCCATCATGGTCTTGACCTCTTTGCTCATATTCTCACTCCTCACAGTCTTCAATTGGACTTTGGGAGCTCAACTCAGTGCTCTGGTACAAGTCTTTGCTTCTGTTTCCATCAGTTGCTGGATGAAGTTTTTATGGTGACATTTAAGATAGTCATCAATCTGACAACAGAGAAAGACCAGTTTGGGCACCCTCTCCACTGTTGATTAGGGTCTTAGCTGGGGTCATCCTTGTGGATTCCTGGGAATTTCTCTAGTGCCAGGTTTCTTGCTAACCCCATAATGGCTCCCTCAACCAAAATACAACTTTCTTTGCTCTCATCTCTGTCCTTCCTCCATCTCGACTATCCCATTCCCTCAGGTTCTCCTCCCCTCTATACTTCTCGGCTCCTCTTCCCCTTCCACTCTCCATTCTCCCCACCCTATCTTAATTTTTCAGATAATCTTGTCTATTTTGACTTTCCAGGCCAGGTGGATCTATATATGTTTGTCTTATGGTTCACCTTGTTACTTAGCTTTTTCTCTGGTAAAGGACTATATAGACTTGTTAACCTTTGCTTTACAGCTAGCATACACTTATGAGTGAGTACATACCATGTTCATCTTTCTATGTCTGGGTTAACTCACTCATGATGGTTTTTTTTAGTTCCATCCATTTGCATGCAAATTTAAGATGTTATTTTTTTTTTACCACTGAGTAGTACTCTATTATGTATATGATAACATTTTCTTTATGCATTCTTTAGTGGAGGGGCATCTAGGTTGTTTTCAGTGTCTGGCTATTACGAGTAATGCTGCTATGATAGTTGAACAAATGTCCTCGTAGTGTGATTGAGCATCATTTGAGTATATGCCGAAGAGTGTTATTGCTGTCCTGAGGTAGTTGATTCTCAGTTTTCTGAGAAAGTGCCATACTAATTTTCAGAGTGGTTGTATAAGTTTGCATTCCCACCAGCATTACTCCACATTGTCTCCAGCATAAACTGTTTTTGGTAGTTTTGATCTTAGCCATACTGACTGGTGTAACATGATATCTCAGAGTCATTTTGATAGCAATACTGTTTTAGCACGGAGAGAAGCCATATCTGGCTTCTTACTATACCAGTGAGTTATATTCTAACCTCTCACGAAGGTGTCAGTGTTGTTTGTTTGTCAATTAAGGTAGCAATATGTTTAATTATTCCATCTATCTATCTATCTCTTGTTTATTTGACTCTGTGTGTATATCTGTCTATATAAATGCCCATAAGTATGGAATTTCAACAATATCTATTATGAGGCTCATTTTGATTTAAGGTGATCTTCCTGTCTGATCTTCAAAGAGAGAATCACTAAGCATGGATTTTTATTTGTTTTTTACTACCCAGCCTCCTGCTTTTTAACTGGAACTGTTCCCTTAGGCAGAACCAGATACATCCTAAATTGTTCTGACTCTTCCAGCTTAAGTTTTTACTACATAGGGCGCTAAGATGATGTAGGAGTGTCATATATCCGTTGCTTTCATTGGTTAATTAATAAAGAAACTGCTTGGCCTGATAGGTTAGAACATAGGTGGGTGGAGTAAACAGAAGATAATGCTGGGAGGAAGAGGAAGTGAGGCAGATGCCATGCCTCTCCTCTCCAGGGCAGATGCGATGAAGTAAGCTGCCAGGTCCGACATGCTGAATCTTTCCCAGTAAGACTGGTGCTACACAGATTACTAAATATGGGTTAGGCAAGATATGACAGTTAGCCAAGAAGAGGCTAGAGCTAATGGGCCAAGCAGTGTTTAAAAGAATACAACTTGTGTGTTGTTATTTTTCATTTCTTTATTTTCAGTCATGGCTGTAGGCTCCAAAGCTTTGTGCATGGCAAGCACTTACTCTACCATTATGCTACACTGTTGCTTCTGTTTTGTGTGCCTCTGTGTGTAAAAGCATGCATGAACTTTTGTTTCTTTTAACATACACATCCACAAGACTGTTTACAGTTACTATGACCCACACAGCTGAGAATGTAGCTATATTGTCCAATCTTTGTCAGTCGAGGGGAAAGCACAAAATAGAGTGAGTGAAGAATTTCACACTTGTCTGACACACCCTAACCCACAAAAAGTACTTCTAGAAGCCAAAGGACCTGATAACTGATGATTTCTCAGGGCACAGGTGGAAGTCATGCCAGGAATAAGCCTGTAGTAAATCTGGAAGTTAATCTGGAGTAAGTTAACCACACGTGGTCTCACTCAGCTGTATTCTAGCCTCTCAGGAAGGTGTCACTGTGTCATTTGTTCACATTTAAGCTATTGAAGTTTGTCCACAAGGGCATAAAAACCTCCCTTCTAAACCTACATTAGCTGGGCAGAGGGACACACTCAGCAATCAACACATTTGTCAGTGGGAGAGGAGGCTGTTTGAGGCAAGATTGAGCTACAGATTAAGAAAACTTGTGCAACAATGAAACTAGGTACCCTGAAAGGGCTCTAGATTCATTAATTTTTCACATCTTATTTAAGTCTTTATGAAAACACTTCCTTGTTTTCTTTTGTTTTAGACATTATCCCAATGCATATTCTTGACTGCCCTGGACCTCAAGCACACTGTAAACTTATCTTGCGATTTCAGATTTGACCTATCCCACCAAACTTGGGTGAAAAAAAAGCCTTTAATGTATGTCCTGTGTGAGTCAATAAACTCCTACAGAATGAATGAGTTCATGGTGCCCTTCAAGCTCAATACCCTACTGTCAGGAGCCATTTCCCCCCAATCATTACAGGAACCATCACCCTGGGGAGTCTGCAGAGAACCTCACACCCATAATTGTGTTCTATTGAGAAAACCTGCCCCTCATCCAATTAACTGTTAATCTATTAGCAGAATACACCTCACATTCCAGCTACCCAGGGAACCAGGGTGTGGCCACTTGTGACTTCTGGCCTGTCTGTCTGATTGTAACCGAGCTACGTGACCGGAACCACGCGGCCTGCGAGATCCCGTACCCTGCCCCTCATCCCTTACCATATATAAACTGTAACCCGTCCCTAATAAACTGAGGCCTTGACAAAGTTGCTTGGCCTCGTTCTTCTGTCTTAGCTCATTCCCTTCCAGGTAGCGCCCCTCCGAGACCCTGGAATAACTTGATTGCGGGTGGGTTACTAACCCCTAGACTGAGTAGCCCACCCAACGCAATCCACAGTGGCGCCCGAACCAGTGACTCGGAGTACGGTCAGCTATCGGACGACACGCGCAGTCCCGGGACAACAACAAGAAGAAAAATGAAGGTTCTGCGGCTGTAGTACTCGGACAGATGGCAGAACGGGAGGTAGGCGCAGGTTCACGTCGTCCCACAAGGGGTGAGACAATCACTTTCAAAGGAAGAGAAATTCATACAGGAATTTAAGCATTCACTCAGGGACAGAGGAGTAAGAGTCAAAAACAGAGATTTATGTGTTTGCTTTATGTATATGTCTTTAACTCCCTGCCACATGGAGCGAAAGCTGACAGGCAGGTTTGCTATAAAGGAGTCTAGACTCAAAAAGCTGCAGCTGCATTTAGGACAGTAAATATGCTTCTTTTCCATTTTAAAAATCTTGCTTCTTGGTCAAAAATCTTTAGTTTGTAGGTGTAAAAGTTTATATCTAAGGTAGATTAAGTTCAGTACTGTGTTTCTGTAGAAAAAGTTTTAAAGTCAAAGATTGTGATGCATTCAGAGGATTTTTAGAATTGTTTAGGCTATCCTGAGTTTTTATTTCTTTCGTATAAGGTTGAGGATTGTTCTTTTGAGTTCTATATTGTTCTTTTGAGTTCTGTGAAAAGTTTTGCTATAATTTTAATGAACATTTACATAAAATCTGTATGTGAGTTCTGTGAGAAATGTTGCTATAATTTTTAATGGACATTTACACTGAATCCATAAACTGCTTTCAGTGAAATTGTCATTTTTGCTGTGTTTCTTCTGCTTTCTCAAGAAAGTAGGGGATCTTTCAAGATTTAAAGTTCTTATCCAACAAGTTTTTCCGTTTGTACGGCCCGCTCTTGGGTGGGAATCATAATGTTTCAGCTTGAGGTTCTTTCCTGCTGCTAGGTGTGGCTTCAGGCTAGATTGCTAAGACTCAGGCCTCTCACTAAATTTATCAAGGGCCAGAGTTGTCTCTAAACAAGTGATAATGGTTAAAAATAAAAAAAAACATTTCCGCCTTCACAGGCAGAGATGACAGGATCCAAAACTTCTGTCCTGCTTGCTTAAGGTTACTCCAAAATATTTTCTGGTATTCATGGATATTTAAAAGGATAATGTCTCATTTATCCTAGATGTAAAAGAGGTACATTTGGATTTTTAGATTCTGGCTATGATAGGGTAGTTCGGCTGTGGGCATGGCTGAGCACGTGTCCTTGTGGTATGGTTAAACAACATTGTATTTAGGCCCAAAAGGGGTACTGCTAAGTTTTGAGGTAGATATTTGCCTAATTTTACATAATGGAGGTCCCTCACTGCTGGGGAGACTCTCACTCAGGTCTTGGGAGGGCGCAGCCCCCTCATGGCTCCCCAAAGACCATCCTTGCTGAGGTCACGCACATGGCCTTGGTTGGTGGGGGAGGAGTTCTACCCCGAGTGACCGGGGAAAAAAAGAATTTTTGAGAAGAAACCACAGCCCAGTGGTCCAGGAGGGTCATAAAAAATTTCAAAAATCCAGTGATGGTCGCAGGGGCGCGGCTCCCTGCCTCTCGGGACCACTCCCAGGGTCATAATCAGCTAGTTCCTAAAACAGTACTGTGATAATTGCAGCTGGAAAACTAGTTTTTCAGGATTGCAGTTTCTCGGGGATTGCTATCAGGATTGCAGTCTTCAGTCAGTTCCTGGTGCAGGGTTGCTGAACAGGCTAACCCTGGATTTTTGATTCTCCTCTTCCTGCTGGGGGTGCTGGAGAGATGGCTCAGTGGGTAAGAGCATTGCCTGCTCTTCCAAAGGTCCTGAGTTCAATTCCTGGCGGCAACGTGGTGGCTCACAACCATCTGGAATGAGGTCTGGTGCCCTCACAGGCTAGTCCTGGATTTTTGATTTTTCTCTTCCTGCTGGGAGAGTCTGGATTTATCCAGGTTTTTCAGTGCTGTATGTGATTCAGGGATGGCTGTGCAGTATGTACTTCCAACACCGGTCACCGCTCCCAGCGCCGCAGCTGCCGCCACGGGCTGCAGCTCACTTCCAGCGAGTTTTTTTCCTACCCACGTTTTCTTAAGCATAGATTGTTAACAATAATTTTTAATCTTGGTCATTTTTACAAGGATAAGGTAAAATCTCAGAGTTTTAATTTACATTTCTCTGACAGTTAAAGGATGTTATATTCAAACATTTTAGGTGTCTCTCGGTCATTTTTGGGTTCGTTTGTTAAAAGTTTTTCAGTTTAGGTCTATAACAAATATTTTTATTGGATTAAATTTTTAATAACTAATTCCCTGAGTTCTTCATATATTTTTGGAATGAGTTTATGATAAGTAAAGATCTTTCCGCACTCTATAGCCTTGTTATACAAAAGGTTCTCAATTCAGGAGATCTAATTTATGGTTTCTCACAATGTTTGTGCCACTGAGGCTGTGTTTACGATGTGGCAAGGTGTGCTTCAAAAAATTTTTCTCTATAAGTTTCAACAAAATTTTTATATGCTGAAGCCTTTGGCTCATTTGGGCTTAAATTTTGTTCATGAAGATGGATATAGATCTATTTTCATTCTTCTACATGTTGGTGTCTAATGAGACCAGCATTACTAGTTAAAAAATGCTTCATTTTTCCATTTTCCTATCTGCAAGGCAGACTTGGAACTTAAGAGGAGGATAGCTTACAAACTTTTGGATGTCCAATGGTTAAAGCCCTGCTTATAATGTTCTTATGAGAGATATTGAGCTGCTAGGTAAAATTCTTACAAAAAACAGTTTCCAATAGAGAGCTTAAAACAAGTTGCCTAGCAGGTACTCAAACAGGTAAAGTATACAATAATCAACAAATACAGTATATTAATTATAATTCAGCTATGGCAAATGTGTATATTAAATGTAAAACTTATTCTACAACAGTTTTATAAAAAATGCTGTTTATGACTAAACCTTTCCAGTTTTGCCAGTTAAAATATTAAACTCTTAATTTGGAACAGTGGCCTGTCTGGTACAAAAGGACAGGATAACATCTGAAAAAATGGTTTGTCAGAATATTGACTATGATCAATGTTTCTTATACTAAATAATAGATTCATTGATAATTTTAAGATTGATTCCTGGACAATTGCCTTTGCTCAATTCAAAGGCCAAAAACGATGATCTTTTCCCAGATCATTGCCTGTATTTTACTAATGTTATGGCAAAAAAATCTCTTAAAGGATTTTATGCTAGAATTTTACAAATGGCTCTTCCAATGGAGGAACTGCATATATGGTTGATGGTAATAATAAAAAAAAAAAGATTGTGGAGCATAACAAGGCTCCTTAAAAGCAACTCATAAAAGTTGCAAGCAGATCCTGATGCAAACAGATCTGGCCTGATAACATCAAGCAGACCTTTGCTAAGGCAAGATGGAAAAGCCCTTACAATACATTATGAAAAAACCCGACCTATATATATTTGGGGTCGAGGATGTGTTTATGCTTTTTTCACAGAAAGAAAAAATCTGGACTTGAGTCGTGGCTGCGGACATCCCACAGAGGACTTCCAGAGACGATTGCGGAGAGGTCCTTGGTCCGGCCTTCCCTGCCCCCAAGGAGAAGAGTGCCTGATAACAGAACCTGCTACACCACTCTGCAGGGTGTCATCCTGCCTCCAGAGTCCAGGGAGACCCGCCTGAGATAAGTGCCAGGATGTGCTTCAGATAGCTGAATCCAGCTCACCTCACCCAGGAATTCCACCTGCCCTGAAGTACAAATGCTAAACTGCTTCTACAGTTTGAACTCTGGTTTGCTTTGAAGCTAAGATGCAGACCAAACATCAGACTGCTTTAATCTTTGGGACACAAAACTCATTTTAATTAAAATATTAACGCCTCTTCACTTAAGAAGGGGGAAGATTGGGGTTCCTGTCACTGTTGCTCAGAGACTGGAACTGGTGGTATTTAGTAACAACAATGTATGTCATTGTACTCTTACTGCAATTGATCTAATGATATTTGTAACTGCTTATGTTGAAAAAGGTTTGACACATGCTGTAAAGTGTTTGGGTTTAGTGCATATGTTAAAAATTTTAGATTTAGATCCTTTTACACTGCACTAATTTTTGGCAAACAGCACTCATAATTTTAATGTGGAGTAGGCATTTAGGAAGGAGGATACCTTAGGCCAGACTAAAAGGTGAATACTGGGTTTGGAAGGTGCCCTTCCTTCTTGTCTAAAAATGGAGCTATTGGTGCCCAAAATTATATCATTATATCTTTTGTTTGAGGAGTTCCTCACAGTTTTTCATTAATGATAGACTCAGGCACCCAATGACGGGAGTTAGTGTGGATCCTCACCTGAATAGCACACCATACAGAGGCTGTAAAGGCCGGCTCAACATGGCATGGTGCCAGGTACGAGGAAAGCTCTCCACACAGCCTAAGACAGGATGCCCTGTGGTCTGCTTACTTTAACTCTTGCTAGATACCTTTTATTTGAGAAGCTCCAAGGAACTAATGCTAATCATAAGGCACCCCTCTGTTCCCATGAGAGGTAAAATTGCTTCACCATTCGAGAGGAGGGTTTCTACTTGTCCCAGTCCCTTCTCTTTTAAATCTGACACCAGGGTTGACTCTGACTTAGTGCCCTCCACTTAATAACTGTTTGCCTTTATATAAGAGAGGGGGAATATGTCAGGAGCCATTTCCCCCCTAACAATCATTACAGAAACCATCACTCTAGGGAGTCTGCAGAGAACCTCACACCCATAGTTATGTTCTATTGACAAAACCTGCCCCTCACCCAATTAACTGCTAATCTTAGCGGAACCCGCCTCACATTCCAGCTATCCAGGGAACCAGGTGTGGCCACTTGTGACTTCTGGCCTGTCTGTCTGAATGTAACCGAGCTACGTGACCGGAACCACGCGGCCTGCGAGATCCCGTACCCTGCCCCTCATCCCTTACCATATATAAATTGTAACCCGTCCCTAATAAACGGAGGCCTTGACAAAGTTGCTTGGCCTCGTTCTTCTGTCTTAGCTCACTCCCTTCCAGGTAGCGCCCCTCCGAGACCCTGGAATAACTGGATTGCGGGTGGGTTACTAACCCCTAGACTGAGTAGCCCACCCAACGCAATCCACACCCTACCTTTGATCCTAAGTAAGACATATTAACATAAAAAAACAAGTATTTCTTAGTGAATCCTCACAGAGTTTGAGTAGCATCCCCATATGTCTCTAGGTGTGACATCAAGATTGACTTGGTTTGATAGGCAAGTGGAGGCCATATATATGTGAGGCATTATCAGATGAACCCCTTGAGCTGTGGGTCAGGATGTACACTAAGAACAATTGTCCTTTGGTATAAAAAATGTATTAAAAGGGTTATTGGAAGACAGCATGGCAAGAACTCTGAGGGGAATTCGGAGCTGTGTATCAGCACTGGTGTTCCGTATAGGTTTGAGAAAAATGTGGTGGTTCTATACTCTGTGAAGTATAATCGATAGTATGTAATTGTGATCAAGATATTTCATTTCTATGTTGGAGGAGAGCAGACAATCTTGCCTTTGAGGAAGGAAATTGTAATCTTAACTGTATGGGTGTTATGGAGAAAAGGAACCCATTTAGTTAATATATGTCTGTCACATAGACTCATGAGTCCCTCCCAATGTCTTGGAATCCAGTATCCAAGCCAATACACAGAATCTGCTCTGAGACAGGAGAGAGAAGCAGCTGCAAATAAGTGAACAATGGCCAGTGTGTGTTTCACAAGGAGAATGTTTTCCAATGTTTACCTTGTCTTCATTTGGCTGGCTGACAGTGGGTCTTTGTGTCATATTTCCAGAGAAGATGGTACACTATAGTTTAAATGGGCAGTGAGAAATGGTGCACATTACTAATTCAGAAGAAACTTCTTACCTAAGGAGAGTACAGCAGGTGATGGACAATGCCATTATGAAAATGGTTCCACCAAAACCATACATTTGAAGAGCCAGTCAAAGAACTAACATAGCCTGACAAGCACTGTAGAGCTGCCTGAATTAATAAGTTAGCTGAAGAGAGAGCAGATCAAGCCACTGAAGTAGCAGAACAATGTTACTGCTCATTATGCATGTTCACATGACACGATTCCAATGGTCTTCATGAGAAACCTGCCAGAACTCCAGTCCACACAGCCCTACTACACGATTCCAGAAAGGCCAAGGAGATAAATAGTCATTACTAGCAATCATGAGAGCTATTCATGAAAATCCTGAGATAGGATTATCAACTTGTTGGTCTGACTGAAGAAATAGTTCCCCAAAATGAGAGCCTCTTGGAAAAAACTTAATAATGATATGGGAGGTCCTTTTCTATACATGTTGCTTTTATTGGTTAATGAATAAAGAATCTGCCTTGGCCTGTGATAGGGTAGAGTAGAGCTAGGCAGAGAAAACTATACTGAATGCTGAGAGAAAGAAAGTGGAGTCATTGAGAAGCCATGTAGCCCCACTGGAGACAGAAATCAGAACTTTACCTGGTAAGTCATAACCTCTTGGGATACACAGATTAACTGAGATGGGTTAATTCAAAATATGAGTTAGGGCCTGGAGGGATGGCTCAGTCCTTAAAAGGTAATGGGAGTCGGTTGAAGAGGAGGAGAGAGGAAGGGAGGGAAGAAGAAAAAATGTATAATTCCATAAAATAAATTTTTAAAATAAGGAAAAAAAGAGATATGAGTTAGCCAAAAATACACTTAAGGTATTGGCCAAACAGTATTGCAAATAACATGGTTTCTGTGTGATTATTTTGGGGCTGAGCAGCCGGAAACAAAAAAAGTCCTCTTACTACAAAGGAATAATCTGCTCCAAATTTCCCCTCTGAACAGTAGACAATAGAAAAGATACCATTTGGATATAGTACCAGTTCCCCTGCCCTCAATGCCTAGGGCAAAACATATTGAGTGGTATAGCTCTATATCCATGTTTATGGTTGCTTCCTGAGGAAAGACAGGGTTGGCGTGATTCTCATAAGATTCCACAGATCTTTTTCTCCCAGGACAGATGTTTTAGCCTAGTCTGTAGTCTGAGCAAAAGGACTTTCAGCAAAGTTGGTGACATTTTTGCCTGTTCCACTGAAAACGCAGTGTTCCGGATATCTAGTACAAAGGCATCTAGAGTTGTGACTCATAATTCTACACTGCATAAAATCACCCTGCTACTGCTAATAACTTATCAATAAATTTCCTTGGTACCATCTGATAGACTTGTTTCTACCTATTTTCTTAACTTCTATCATCTAATCTTTGTTTAAACTATGTATCATCTATTTGTTGGTCTATCTATGTATGCTTGTATATGGATGTATCATGTTTAAAAATTAATTTTCATAGACAACATTTTGACCATATTCATTCTCCTCCCTAACAGCTCCCAGATCTTCCTCACCACCCTACCTACCTAACTTCATGTTTCCTCCCTTCTTCTCTCCCTGTCTTTCTGTCTCTCTGTCCCTCTCTCTGTGCATCTCTCTGCTCAAACTTCCACCCCTCTTTTTCTTTCTATCTCTCAAAAATAAAATAAAAATGAAAATATAAGCCAGTCAACAAATATCCCAAAATCAAAAAATGCCCAAATTACCCAAATAAAACAAAATGAAATAAAAAGAACCACCAAAACATGATAAAGTCTGTTTTGTGTTGCCCAAATAGTTCTGGGTAAATGGCCTGCCCTGGAGTGAGGTTTATGTAGCCAATGACACTCTACTCAAAAAAGCCAATTTTCCATTTCCCAGTATGTATTAATTAAAAATAACATCTTTTTTGGTGATAGTGCTTTGTTTCTACTTCTCTTTCTCAGTGGAGTTTGTCTGCTTTGAACCTATGCAGGTCCTGCGCATGCAGTCACAGTCTCTGTGACTTCATACATGTATAAGTCCTGTTATAACTGAAAGGCACTATTTCTTTGGTGTTGTCCAGTACCTTTGGCTCTTACAATCTTTCTGCCTCCTCTTCCACATAGATTCCTGAGTGCTGAAAGGAAGACTTTGATAAAAAACATCCTGTTTAGGACTGAGTGCTTTTAGGTCTCACTCCCACACTTTGCAAGTTTTTTTCCAGTTTTGACTCTCTGTGTTAATTATCCTATGAACAAAAAGCTTTTCTCATAAGGGTATAGCAATATGTCATTAAAAGACATTTTATTGCTACCATTTCTGTCTTAGTTACTATTCTGTGGCTGGGAAAATACATCATAACCAAGTCAACATATAAACAAAGCATTTGATTTGGGCTGAATTATAATTTCAGAAGGTGACTCCATGACCATCAGGATGGGGAGGCAGGCAGTAAGCCGGTAGCCAAAGTGCTGGAAAAGTAACTGAAAGCTTAATTCTGATCCACAGCATGTCACAAAGAAAGAACAAGACTGTTCCTGGCACAGGCTTTTGACACCTCAAAGCCTACCCTTAGTGACTCATCTCCTTTGACATGGTCATACCTCCTAATCATTCCAAAATCATCCTTCACCTATAAATTAAGCTTTCAAACATATGAGCCTATGGGAACATTCTCATTTAAGTGACCACATTACCCTTAGCAGAATAATAGTCAGATTTATCCTATGGACCATGACCTAGTTTGGTGTATTCAACAAATAGGACCCTAGCATCAGGGTGTGAAAAGGAACCATTGTAACAAGAGTAACTATGTGGAAGGCCTTGGAAATTGCCTTTGATGCTCAGAGATGTGGATTGCGTTTGGGTGGGCTACTCAGTCTAGGGGTTTGTAACCCACCCTGCAATCCAGTTACTCCAGGGTCTCGGAGGGGCGCTACCTGGAAGGGAATGAGCTAAGACAGAAGAAGGAGGCCAAGCAGATTTGTCAAAGCCTCCGTTTATTAGGGACGGGTTACAGTTTATATATGGGAAGGAATGGGGGGCAGGGCAGGGGATCTCGCCTCGTGGTTCCGGTCACGTAGGCCAGGCTACACTCTGACAGACAGGCCAGAAGTCACAAGTTGCCACACCTGGTTCCCTGGATAGCTGGAATGTGAGGCAGGTTCCGCTAAGAGATAGCTGCTAATTGGGTGAGGGGCATTCTGCAGACTCCCCAGGGTGATGGTTCCTGTAATGATTGGGGGGAAATGGCTCCTGACACAGAGAGGTGGTATATGGGATGCCTTTGGTCAACAACACAAAGGGTTTTAACTATTTTCTGGCAGTGGGGGTTTTAATTGGTACCAAAGGATACTTAGTTGGGGTGTTGGCACCACTGTTAAATAATTAATTTTTAAAAATTATATATTGTTATATATTTTATATATGCACATATTTTAAGAAGCTTCTACAGTAATAGGTTTCCATTATGGATTCATACAACCTCTTTTCTTAGTTGTGGTTTGAATGACAATGGCTCCCACGGGCCTATATTACAATGCTGGAACTACAGTTAATCGAACTATTTGGGAAGGATTAGGAAATGTGGCCTTGTTGGTAAATGTGATACTCCCCTCCCTTACCCCCAACCTCTTACTAGGTAGATAACCTCTAAATATTCAGATATCACACATACTAAAAGCTTAACAGATAATATTAACATATACGCGAAAGCAAGTAATATTTGTTTTGGGGGGTTCAGGTTACTTTATTCAGTATGATTTTTATCAAGCTCTAAACATTTACCTGCAAATTTTAAATCTTCATTTTTCTTAATAACTGGTCAATATTTCATTGTGCAAATGTACCATACTTTAATTAACCATTCATCAATAGATAAGACATAGAGATTTTTCCATTTTCTGGCTATTATGATTATAGCAACAATAAGCAAGAATGCACAAATACCTCTGTAGCAAGTTATAGAGCACTTTCAGAATATGCTCAAGACTGGTATAGCTACATGTTGAGGTAGATCTATGCCCAGTTTTCTGAGGAACCGACACACAGATTTCCATAGTGGCTTTACCAGTTTACACCTACAACAGCAATGAATAAGTGTTCCCATTTTCCAGAATCCTCGTTACCATACACTATATATATTTTGAAATCTTGGTCATTCTGACTGAATAAGATAAAATCTCAAAGTAGTTTTAATTTGAATTTCTCTGGTGGCTAAAAATGTTGAACATTTCTTTGATTCTCAGCCATCTGTGTTTTATCTTTTGAGAACTCTTTGATAAGTTCTGTACTCCATTTTAATTGGATAGTTTGTTTGTTGATGTTCATATTTTTGTGGTCCTTTATATAACATAAATATTAACCCCCTACCAAATCTATGATTGGTAAAGATATTTTCCCATACTATAGCCTGCTACTTTGCTTGAATGATGGTATTCTTTGTCATACTGAAGCTTTTCAGCTTTATGAGGTTCCATTACTTAACTGTTGGTTTTAATATCTGTGCTATCAGTATCCTATTACTACATCCTTTCATGTGTGTATATGTTCAGCTCCATCCCCCTCTTTCTCTTGTTTCAGATTCAAAGTGTTTTGTCTTAAGTTGAGATTCTTCATCCATTTGGAGTTGAGTTTTGAACAGGTTGATAAATATGGATGGATATATTTGAATCCTTCAACACGCAGTTTGTATGCTCTGTCTGCAGTTTGACCAGGACAATTGTTTTAGGATGCTGTTATTTTTTCCTTGTGTATTTTTACTTCTTTGTCAAAAATCATGTGTTCGTAGACATTTGGACTAATTTATGGGTCTTTAATTCAATTCCATTAAAAAATAGGCCTCTTTTTATGCCGATATAATGCTGTTTTCAATACAATAGTTCTGTAATAAAGCTTGAAGTCTGGGTTGATGATACCCCCAGCATTTCTTTTATTATTCAAGACTATTTTGGCTATCTTGGATTTTTTTGTGTTTTCATATAAAGTTGAATAACATTTGGATTTTTGATTTGGTTCAATTGTTCTACATGTCTGTTTTTGTGCCAATACCACATTGTCTTAGTTACTATGGGTCTGTGATATATCTTCACATCTAGAATTGTAATCCCTCAAGCATTTATTTTGTTTTCTTCAATTTTTTGCATGTAGTTTTATGTAGATTTTAAAATAGTTTTTTTTCTATTTCTGAGAGAAACATGGGATATTGATGGGGATTGTACTGAATATTTCAATAGCTTTTGATAAAATGATATATTTTGCCAAATTAATTCTACCAGAACACAAGCATGGGATGTCTCTTCATTTTATAATATCATCTATATCATTCACAGGTTTAAAACTTTCATTATGGGGGTCCTTCACATTCACAGCTAGTTTTATTCACAAATATTTTATTTTCTCTGAGGTTGCTGCAAATAGGCGTGTGCCAGTTGTGTATGCTACCAGATTGTTCAATTCATGATTTTGAGAAGTTTTCTAGCATAATTTTTATAATTGTTGTATATTTATCTACAAATAGTGATATGTTCATTGAGTTTTTCTTTCTCTAATTATATCACTTTAATTGTCTTTTGTTGCCTTATTTTTTAGCTAGTACTTCAACTCTAATGTTGAAAAGGTGTGAGGATAGTGGAAATCACTGTCCTGTTCTTGACTTCAGTTGGATTTCTTCAAGCTTATTTTTTTCATTTAGTATGATTTTGGCTGTGGGTTGCTTGCATATAATTTTTATTATATTGAAGTAAATTCCCTTAATTGCTACATTCCTTAACACTTTCATCATGAAGTCATATGGATTTTTCAAAACTTTTTTCTTGCATCAATTGAGTTGATTATGTGACTCTTGTCTTAAGTTCTACATACTGATTTGCATATATTGAACCACCTCTGCATTTCAGGAATAAAGGCCACTTGGTCATGGTGCATAACCATTTGGATGTATGTCTTTGTTCTCTTTGCAATTATTTTACTGATCATTTTTTAGTCTATGATTCTATGTTCATTGGATTGATGTATTGTATACTTTGACAGGTGGCAAGTACTGCAGTACAAGCGTCTCCTTTCAGCCTGCTTGGAGCTAAAGTTATAGGTAGTTATGAGCTCCCTGATATGGGTGATTGAAAATTAACTGATATTCTGTATGAGTACAAATAGTGCTCTTAAAATTCAACTCAAACCTTTAAAATGTCATTTTAAAGAGGAGCTAGAATATAGATGTTTATTTGATGCTAGTTTAAGCTTTATTATAAAATTTTATGTTGTTCCTGTGTATGAGATAATTTCACACACTATTAACTTTAAAATAAATGAAAATTCTTCCATCTCTATTAAAATTCAACTTAACAACTTAATGAATAGCCTTTCAATTTAGTTCACAGCCATGGTTGCATTATCCAAAGTATTTTGTTCTAGGCAAGTTATATTCAATAAATTTCAAACAACTCCCTCTGAGCTATATATAATCACAATGATATTTAGGAAGGAAGGAAGGGAAGAAGGAAGAAAGAAAGAAAGAAAGAAAGAAAGAAAGAAAGAAAGAAAGAAGAGAAAAAAGAAAGAAAGAAGAAAGAAAGAAAAATTTGACACAGTCACTCATGTCTGGAATTCCAACACTTAGGATAATAATTCAAGGTGATTGTGAATTCCAAGCCATACTAGATTATACAAGAAAGTCCAGACCCTGGGGGACTACATAAAAGTTGGTATTAACAATAAAATGACAATACACCATAAACAAAGGACATTAAGCCTATAATTCAGCTAAATAAGAAGGTGAACCCAAAGAAAAACATACTTATCCTCATGGATATTAGAAGTAGACAAGATCGCTGGGCAAAAGTTGGGAGCATGGGGGTGGGGGTGGGGTGAAGATAAGGGAAGATAGGGAGAGAGAAGGGAGAAGGGGAAGATTAGGGAGAGCTTGGGGGAATGGGATGGTTGAGATGGAGGAAGGGTGGATATGGGAGCAGGGAAGAAGATATCTTAACTAAGGAAGCCGTTTTAGGGTTGGGAAGAGACTTGGCTCCAGAGGGGTTCCCAGGTGTCCAAGAGGATTTCCCCAGCTAGGTGCTTCAGCAGCAGAGGAGAGGGTGCCTGAACTGGCCTTATCCCATAGCCACACTGATGAATATCTTGCATATCACCATAGAATCTTCATCTGGTGATGGACGGAGATAGAAACAGAGACCCACATTGGAGCATTGGACTGAGCTTCCATGGTCCAAATGAAGAGCAGAAAAGGAAGCAAGGAAGTCAGGACCACGAAGAGTGCATCCACCCACGGAGACAATGGAACTGATTTAATGGGAGCTCACCAAGGCCAGCTGACTGAACGAGGATGTGATCAAACAGGACTCTCTGAATGTGGCTGACAATGAGGGCAGACTGAGAAGCCATTGATAATGACACTGGTTTTTGATTCTACTGCAGGTACTGGCTTTTTGGGAGTCTAGTCTGTTTGGATACACACCTTCCTAGACCTAGATGGAGAGGGGAGGTCCTTGGACTTCCCACAGGGCAGGGCACCCTGATTTCTCTTTGGACTGGAGAGCAAGGGGCACAGGGAGTGGGGGGCGTGGGAGGGAAATGGGAGGATAGGAGGAGGTGGAATTTTTAATAAACAAAAAAATATTTAAAAAATTGCAATGTAAGAAAAGCTATACAGAAGTTTGAATATTCTTATATTGTGGTTTCAAGTACACAATTCAACTAGCTTTGATCAAACAAATAGAAATGAGATCATATTTAACACAAAATTTAATGTATGCTTTTTCTGTTGATACAACGCAGGTCATGTTATGTAAAGCTTAGAGCTACTCCAAATGTCTAAAATTGAGTAGTGAGCAAGAATATGTAGTGGTCCATATCCTGGAACATTAGTTTGTATGAAAGGGAAAAAACTTATCATACATGCTCCAGTATGGGAAGACTATTTTCTAACGGGATGTTGTAGCTCGTGCCTAAATTCTAGCACTTGTCCAGAAGAGGCAGGAGGATTTGGCAGCATAAGAACATAGTCAAAGCCAATTCTGAAGACATGATCATACTGTATAAAATCAAATCCAAAAGAAATCACTCATGAAAGTGTAGTGTGGACCCCAAAATAACATACATTGTATATATGACCGACTTGTGTAATTAATGTTGGCATATAGCTCATGGTGTATACCTACCATAAATATAGTTATCGAATTATTAGACATGAAGTAGTTTACCATTTTTTTTATGACAAGTGGTGCATTGATAGCTCTCTGTAGCTAAATATTATCGCAATGCTAATAGTGTGTTTGGACCAATAGACAGAAGTGTAAGCAGTAGTAGGGTATACAAATTGTCAGGATATCAGTAATGTTACCTCAGGGCCCTTAGAGTTTTCTCAGATCTTACTTTCATCAGAAGATCTCTGTGACAAGTCCAACTTTCTCAAACATAATCAATTCTTCTGTTCTGGAACTGCTCCTTCAAGGTACACTGTCATAGGTCCAAAGAGCCTGATATAGTCCTCTACCTTTTCCTCAATGTTTTTGACACCATGTTCTTCCTCAACAAAATCCCAGATGTCACTTTGTTCTTAGTAGCATGAGTCCTTTGCCAATCTCCATGTGCATCCTATAGTAGTAACTATAGTTTTTGCATGATACCATGCTTGTCTGTCTTATGACCATCTTTGTATGAATGTGGAAAGTCTTCATTTACCACATGGAAACAATTCCAATAACCACATAGTATGTGATACACCTACTATGGTTATGATACTTTTCTTCATTTATCCTAGTGCTGCCTGCCAACATCCTTGGGCTGGTTGGGAAAGTCTCAAGCATTTTACCATTTGTGAACATGTACAAGGGGATGCTGAAGGATAATGCCACTTACAATCCATTAGTTCTTTCAAAGATTATACACATGGTTGCTATTGACTGTGTCATACTCTTCTGTGTAAATATTGTAATTATCACACTGCCATGTAAGGAGGTGATGACTTTCTCATCATCTTTTAATATATCCAGCTAGATACTCAGGAAAGTAGAGATTACATAGTAATAACAATATTAGCTGCTGTTGTGTTTTGATAAGTAGCATGATTTCTATTTTCATAGTATTCCTTTGGATATCAAAGTACATCCTGGAATTTGAAATTTAAATTACATCTTAAATGGCTTCAAAAATGAAATACTCCCAGAGACTGTATACAATATTATTATGATATCTTTAAAAGTTTCCCAAGGATTGAAAGCAAACCAAGATGTTCTGTGACAGAAAATGAACAAGTAACTCTTCCAAGAATCTTTCGTTTTATTATGCAACATTAATTTACTGAGTGGGCTATGTGTTTTCATTCAGAAATAGTCTCAGTCATTGACGAGTTGATTTTATGAAATTTGTTCTTTAATTGCCGTTGGCTCAAAGAATATTGTTGACATAAGACTATTACATGATTTTAGTATCAGTGTCTATAAATCAATTTTTGAGGGAACACAGCATTACTGAGCATTCACTCCTGCTCTGGGACCCCTTTACTTTGCCAGGACAGAATAGAATATTGAACAGGGCATTATGGCTCCAAAACAATAGTGATTACTTACCTGGGGTTTTTACTGGAATGAATTTGACGACATTCTTTTTCTACTATGCCATGAATGTATTTTCAAGTACATTAACTTCAACATTTTGTTTCACCTGTGTAGATATCCTTTCCTCAACTTCTCTTTCCTCCCAAGGAGAGTCTAAGGAGCCCCCCTTGTGAGTGTTGTGGAAACCCAGGGAAATAGAAAAAGCAAACTGCCACTGGAGGCTTCTCTCCTGCTGGCCACTTTCCACATTACCACTCTGAGGCTTAATATTAATTACAAACTGTTTGACCTTTTAACTCAAGCTTTTTCTTAACTAGCTTTTACTTTCAAATTAACCATTTATATTATTTTATATTTTACCACAACACTCATGGCTTTTTACCTCAAATCTTACTTCTCCAGTGATTTCTGGCATTTCCCTAGATTGTTCCCCCTTTATCTTTGCTTGGATTTTCTGTCTGGCACTATTCTGCCTGGCTGTTGGCCAAATCAGCTTCTTTATTAACCAATGGTAATAAAAACATATTCACAAAAAAAACAGAAAGATATTCCACATCAGCATGCCCTTGGTGGGTTTCAAAGAAGTGGTGCTTTCTCCACTAGGAAAAGCTAACGATTGTAAAATGGATGATGTCCCATCTTCAAAGGGATTCTTCATCTTCAATGTTGAATGCCTAGTGTTCCCTGACAACAGATCTACCCAAATGACATCAGAAATACTCACGTGCTAGTGTCACTACTGATGTGGCAGATAACACTAGTAAGTTTATTTTATTTTGGACTTTTTTTTTTTGTTTAACTCATAACCCAAGAAGAGCAGGGAGGCACATGCCTGAATTCAAAACCCTCTGAGAAATGTCACAACCTCAAGTTAAATTATGAGACTGTCTCAAAAATCATGAACGAAGATAGAGAAAACATTATGCTGCTATTTAATCCATCACTTCCTGTCAATCCCCTCATTTCTACCTGCTTCTGTTCTTTATCCTAAAACTAAAAGCAGGGTTATACTAATATGACATTTTCTTAAGGTTAACATTTAAAAATACATTTTTCTTTGAATTGATTTGTTGACTAAGCATATCTATGCACCATTTACTCCAGACACTTTTGAGGGGGCATTGGATACTACAGTCAAACTTTCTTTGAACTGCCAGTTCACAAATAATGACAGAGACTCTTTACTAATTATGAAAGGTTGACCTAGCTTAGACTTGTTCCATACAGCTCTTAAAACTTAAATTAACCCATTAATATTAACCAATGTTCTACTGTGTGGCTCATTACCTCTTTTTAAGACCATACATCTAACTTCCTCGGTGGCTGCCCGGTAAACTCCCCACTTCAGATTCTTGAGTTGTTCTCAGTCCAGAATTCCCACCTATCTTCTTCCGATTTAGCTATAATTCAGCTCTTTATTGAACCAATCAGAATCTCAGAAAACTGAGGGAAAGCAGAGACATATCTTCACAATGTGTAAAAGATTATCCCAAGAAAATATTCTTGAAATGGAGATACAGATAGTTGCATACATGTCTTGTAAGTGTTAAGAATTGAAACAACATAGGGCAGCAAATGCTATTGACCACTAAGATATTTCTCTAGCCCCCAATTTTTACACTATGTGTATATATGTGTGATGATAGGGGTGTGTGCCATGTATTGTAAATATACTTTCAGAAACCAGAGGAAAGAGTTGGCTATCTAAGAGCAGAAGTCATAGGTAGTTGTGTGTTATGTGGCATGGGTGTTTGGAACTAAAATTGCATCCTCTATAAGAGAGGCAAATGCTTCTGATCTATAAGCCATCTTTCCAACTACACAGGGACACATTTTGAATAACTACTTTTATGATTGTCATTTTAGGGTACCAGCCTCTCTGGCCCCTACAGAGTCCAGTTAAGGTGCACCAGCCAGTAAAGGAAAAATAATTTAGTATATCTGATGGAAAATAATCAACAGGTAATTTTCCTCAGTATGTCTCTTTATTGGTCTTTCCTTTTCTATTTTAATTTTTCTAACTTTTTATTATGTTTTTTACTACTTTACAAATAATACAAATCAAAATTCCCACTTCCTCCCCTCTTCCCACTTTCCTCCCACTCCTCCAGCCGTCTCCCCCTCCAGTCCTAAGAGCAGGTAATTTGCCAACTCTAAAATGGCTCCCTTAATGTAGATATCTTCTTCCTTGCTCCTATATCCACCTGTCCTCCATCTCCACCCTCTCACTCCCCCAAGCTCTCTCCAGTCTTTCTTTTCTCCCTTCTTTTTCCCCCACTCCCCTTCCCCCATCCCCACACCCACCCCTACCCACCCCCATGCTCCCAACTTTTGCCTGGTGATCTTGTTTGCTTCCAATTTCTAGGAGAATCTATATATGTTTTTCTTTGGGCTCACCTTATTACTTAGCTTTTCTAGGCTTGTGAACTATAGGCTTAATGTCCTTTGTTCATGGCTAGAGTTACCAATGAATGAGTACATACCATATGAGGGGATCCCAGGTGTCCACTGGGATGTTCCCATCTAGGTCCTTGGGCAGCAGAAGAGAGGGTGCCTGAACTGGCCTAGCCCCACTATCACACTGATGATTGTCTCAAATATCACTATAGAATCTTTGTCCAGTGAAGAATGGAGATAGAGACAGAGACCCTCATCAGAGCAACCGACTGAGGTCCCAAGATCCAGATGAAGAGCAGAAGGATGTAGAAGATGAGCAAGGAAGTCAGGACAGTGAGGGGTTGGTCCACCCACTGAGACAGTGTGCCTGTTCTAATGGGAGCTCACCAAATCTAGCTGGACCAGGACTGAATAAGCATGTGATCAAACCTGACTCTCTGAATGTGGCTGACAGTGGGGGCTGACTGAGAAGCCATTGATATAGGCACTGGAACTTGTTTCTACTGCATGTACTGGCTTTTTGGGACCCTAATCTATTTGGATGCAAAGCTTCCTAGGCCTGGATTTAGGGGGGAGGGCCTTGGAATTCCCAAAGGGCAGGGTTCCCTGCCCTCTCTTAAGGAGAGAGGGGGAAGGGGAGGAGGAGGGAGGGAGAGGGAGGGGAATGGGAGGAGGGAAGTGTAAATTTTTTAATGGAAAAAAATAAATAAAGCTAAAAATATAAAGAGAGGGTAATTTTTCTATCTCAACTGTCTATAACTTTTAGCTCTAATTCTCCATCTCAATTCCCATTCCATTTCAATTCTCTGCTAAACTCTTTTCCTTTTTTTTTTCTTTTTCATTTTCCTACTTCTGCTAATTTCTGGGATGTTTCTCCTCTAACTTCTCCCTTAGCTTCTGTTCCCACTTCTGTTAACTTTCTTTGTTCTTAACCAGCTATTAAGACCCACAAAATCTTGAAGACATAGGTAACCAGGCAACTTATATAAATATACAAGGGAAGTTTATGGACCTTGGCCCATTAGCATTTTTGTCAAATGTTAGTAAGCTTCAATGTTAACAAGCTCTGTTAAATTTGGTGCTTATCAGAGGCACCAATGGAGGTTTGTCTTCTTCTGGGCTGTAGGTATATGGTTAATTATTTTTCTTTAGAATAAAACACAAGCAGTAAATATCCTGACTTAAAATCATCAGTAAACTGAGTTGAAGTTGAGATGAGGCATTAGGAATTTTTTCAAATGCAAGGTTAATTTTAGGTCATCACTTTCCTTATCTATAAGTGAGTTAAAACCAGAGCATGCATGTTTTTTCTGTCTATCTGAGAAGCTGTGAAACAATAGCTTTGAGAAAATAGTAATTCTATGTCCTAGGATATCTGGGAATGTCTTAAATGGAATGCTTTTCCCTGGACCCTAAATGCTGAACAAATGCATGTCAACAAAGATATTTGTAGTAAGGCAGATCTCTATGTTTACATAGGAGAAAGGAACAAAGACCTAGTAGTGGGAAGCAGGTTTCTTGACTGTGTGACTGTCTTCACATATAGCCCAAATAGTACTGAACTGTGGGAGATAAATACCAAATTTTTACAAGCAGGAGAATAGATACAGTAAGAAGTCTTACAGCAACAAATAGTCATTTTATTCACAAGGTAATAATTCTAATATGCCTTGCATTATGGCTTAATCCTTTATACAAAGCACATTGCTCTGATAGGTGGACCTCAAGAAAAGATTGCCGAGTAATTAATGTATAATGTTGTGGCTTGTAGCATCTCTTTACTAAGCAATATGCAAAACTTTCTTCTGGTATATTTCAATATAGTACAAAGTACACTACACCACAAACTATAATTGTTTACACATTGTAATTTGTAAATGTGCTTGAGGAGTTTCTCCCTTCATTGCAGCTATAATATCATTGGCTGTAGGAGTCACCTGGAACTCTGTACACATCTCTGTTGAATTAGCCAGATGCTTTCTTTGAGTGTTGATGCCAAGTCTGTTTTTCAACTAAGGGCAAAGCATTTCTATATGAACCTATGGTGACCCTTCTCATCCACACCACTGAATTCCACTCCCTGGCCTCTATAAGCTTTGTAGCAATAAAATGAAGCAAAATCCATTCCATTCAGCTTCAAAATTTCTTATAGTTATTTACGGTTCCAACAGGGTCTCAAAATCTATAGTCTTTTCTGATACTCAAGGAAACTCTTAACTGTAACCCAATGCAAATTCAAGAAGCAAATCATATACTTCCAACATAAAATCCAACTCTATATGACTATGAATTTTCTCATATGCCACCACCTCTAATGACAGAGGATAGAAACTACACTTCAAAGAAAGAGAAAACAGGAAACAAATGATAGCAGAATTGAATCAGTCAGGTGCATAATGACCATGAACAGGAAATCCCATTACTAAACATCAAACACTGCATATGTTGAAAAGGAAATACATCACAAAAAAAGCACAGGCCATACCACAGTTCTCCCCAACACCCTATCAACAATGTCAAGACTCAAACATTAATGACAGAAAACAGATAATTGAGATCAAGTTGACACTTGGAATTTGATGACACAGTAGAATTCTCAGAACTAGCAGTAGTCAACAATAGCTCAAGTGCTCAGAGCTCACTGTGAAGCCAGCAAAGGGCGTCAAAGGACAAGAGGGAGGAACAGGTTCCTTGTCTGCTGTACTGACCTATGTAACTGGATTTCCTGTCATGTCACCTACTATCAGTTCACTTGACAGCAGCATCTCTGGTTAGTAGAGCTTCTACTCTTCTACATCTTTACTACTTGGTCTGCATAATGAGGTTAAAAACTCATTTTCAGTGTATGGTTACACAGCAGAAAAATAATCCATTGCTGTGTTGTGAAACCATTTATACTTTCCATCTTCTCTAAATTCTATACTTATCAAATGTCAGGTATTATTTCTCCCTGTGGTGGACCATAGTAACCATTATTATGGTTTTCAACTCTGTAGGTTTTAACCCTCAGAGGCTTCCTTACTATAATCCCAGGATATTTGATATAATTCCTGTCTTATTTACTCTTCAATTACTGTGGAGACATTGTGGTCTAAGAAACTCTCATGAATGTAAGCATTAAATTGGAGAGTTGCCTACAGTAATAGAGGGTTAGTCTGTAATATCATGTCTGGAAGCAATGAATCCATAGCCATAGCTGAGAACTCACATCTGATCCACAAATTGCAGACACAGAGAGGAGAGAAAGAGAGAGATCTGGTATGGGCTTTTTAAACCTCAAAGCCCACTACAGTGACTCATTTCCTTTTACAGCCCCACTCCTTCTCATCCTTCTCAAACAATCCCACTATCTAGGGACAAAATATTCCCACATGTGAATCTATGAGGGTACTTCTTGTTCACATTACACATTCTACTCCTTGGTCTTTTAGGCTTTGTAGCACTATTATAATGAAAAATGCATTCCATCCAGCTTCCAAAGTCCCTGTTGTCCTTCCACAGTCTCAATACTGTCTTGAAGGCCAAAGCTCTCCTGAGACTCATCTCTTAACTGAAACCACATATAAAATCAAAAACCAAATTTCATACTATGAATATATAGTGGCACAAAATATACATTACCATTCCAAATCATAAAAAGGGGCATAGTGAGGAAATAGAGGACCAATCCAAGACAAAAAGCCATCAGGAAATTCTAACTCATGTCTCTCTATGCCCTATAGCAAAGGATATAGATAACTCTTCCGTTCCAGCTTTGCTGACTAAAACACATTTCTCTGCCTTGCGCTGGTTTCCTACTTGGTCTGCAGCTCCTCTTCGCAGGTATCCCATGGCTTTTCATTTCCAGCACCTTGGGGTCTTCAATGAATGCCAGGTTTCACTTTCACATCTTCACAAAATGGCCTCTCTGCATATCCATGCAGGAACTCTTCTGCCATAGAGACTGTCTTGGTGTCTTTTCCTGACTACCGTGGGAGTGTCCATCTTGACTCTAATCCCTAAACCATGTGGTTGATATTTCCAAGTTATAGTGTTTGCTGGGTCTTGATCTAGACCCATTTCTTGAATTAAATTTTCATAAGATTTCAGTTGCTGATGGTTTTCTTTTCTGGTTAATCTTTCCTTTAATTCCTGTCTAAAATTCTCCTGTTCTCATTGACCCACCTCTACTTCCTGTCTGATTGTCCTGCCTATACTTCCTGCTTGGCTACTGGCCAATCAGCATTTATTTAAAACATAATTGACAAAATACAGATAATTCTCCTGCATCACTTTCCCCTCTTAAAAAAAAAGGAAAATATCCATAGTCCATTTTTCTTTTGGGAATGTGGGCATAGTATTTCAGGCTACTTCCAGTGGTTTGAAGGCTCTGATAATCTTATGGGAACCTAAAGAAAATTTAGAGTTATGATCAAGTACTGACTGGAGTATCCTCTGAGGCTTGATCATCTCAGGCAGCATCTTGAATCTGTTCTGGATATAGAATTCAGACATCTGGGCCATCTGTTCCTACTGGAGAATTTTTAGGTGGTCAATTTTTCTTTTTTTTAATTAATTAATTTTTTTCATAAAAAATTTACATTTCCTCCCCCTCCCATTCTGCTGCCACTCCCCCACTTCCCCTCCTCCCTCCCCCTCACTGCCCAATATGTTTTAAGTTAGACAGAAGTACATACAAACATGAATGAATAAATATGTGACATCCACTCATGAAGATGGAGCAATGAGTGAATACATTTCTTTCAGTACTCACGTGCATGTCTATACCCACCTTCAGCTCATAATCTCCTTCTTAGGTATAGTGCTACCCACACTGGATAGGTCTTCCTATTTCAACTAACATTACAAGATAATCCCTCACAGGCATGCCTATAGACCAACTGAATCCATACAATTCCTCATTTAGACTTCCTTCCCTGATCATTCTTACATTGTTTCAACTAGACAATCAAAACTAATCATAAAGCTATAAATGTACTTACAGTTGCTTTGTATTTTATAATTGTCTAGGGGTAAGCATTATCCATGTTCACAAATTTTATTAGGAATTGATGTATTTTAAGTATTACAGTGAAATAGGTTTTTTAAAAGATAATGTATAATATGTTTCACATTACATATAGCAGAGTAAGTTAATTGTCTATTATGTTATAAGTTTCCATTCATTTATTATCTTTCAGCATTGATGTGCGGGTGTATTGTACTCAGCCAATGTGAATGAAGTTATAAAGAAGCTGAAAACGTCCAGATTTACTTCTAGGTATGTAATACTCATACAACTAGTGTGAAATAAGTTCTGTATGAACTTGACACCATGCTTTCTCCATGTTGAATGTCTTAGCATCTATTCAAAAGAAATGACAACACAATGTATGCACACAAAGTTTCCTGTACCATGCTCATTCATATGGTGATGTTCATAACAGGTAAAGCTTTGAGCTAATCCAAAGATCCAAGAACAATGAATAATGAGGCAATGTTTGACACATCACTAGGAAAAACTTCTCACACTTGCTGATCATGGGTGTCCCTTGAAGATATCATGCAACTGATGAGATGTAGGGTCTCATGCATCTCATACTAGCCCTTGAATAGGAGAGGCAATGGGAATTCCAGAAGTTTGTGGCAAATGCAGAATTATACAGTGTAGAGGGTGTGTTGATTAGATTATCTACCTGCCTGAACAGATTGCCACAGGGACTTTCTCAGGCTTTTCTCATTCCACATCCAAGTCAGCAGATTTCCATGCAAGGCTCACTCTCTCATACATAATACTTTCCCCTTAGTACTTTAAACCTGAGTATCCTCTCCTTGTCCTGAGTAACTGTCTTCATATTGTCCTGTATATCTTTGCAGATCTCAAGTATTCACTGTCAGCATCATGTTGATGAAAACATACAAACGCCAATTGGGAGGTTTTGCTTTGACCATAGTGGCCTGTCTACTTTGCGGCATCTCCATGGGGCTCCCTCAGTGGCGAGTGTGGTACTATGAAGACCCTATGATTTCTAAGCCTACAATGGCTTTTGTGGGCATATGGAAAGCCTGTGTTTTCCACAATGGCAACAACTCCAGCAACATGAGAGTATGTCACCAATACAACTACCGTGACTCCTTCATTCCATTGTACATTCGAATAAACCAGCACATGCTGCTGGTGGCTATCTTTCTTGGGCTTTTTGGGAAAATCACCACCAGTATTGCTTTTTGTAGTCTGTGTATGGGAAGAGTGTGGAGGAATGCCACCTGTAATCCATTTAGTCTTTCGGGGATTCTGAACATCATTGCTAGCAGCTTTCTTTACCTTGCTGTTTTGTTCAATTACATATCCATCATGCGTAAATGGGGGATTGCCTTTCCAACATCTTTCAATATGCCTTCTCACCCAGACACTCAGACGATTGGTAGTGCCATGTTTCTGGCAACTATAGCTGCAATTTTCTTTTTAATAAGTGGCACAATTTGCCTTTCTTCAAATTTAGCAATAGGCAAAACTCCCCATTCTAAAGTTTAAAAGTAAATTTTTATCTTACACTACCTTGAAAATCCAGCAAAGATAGCAATAATTTGTCACTGTGTCTACATAAATTTTGAAAGATCTCAAAGTGATGCCATATGTGGCCTGTGACAAAAAATAGTCAAGTTGGCCTCCTCTTATCTTTTTTGCAAGTTCTTCCCTCAATTCAATATTTGTATAATGGGCTTTCATTAAATAAAATCTTATTTGAATTGTCATATAAAATCTGTGTTTTATTTGCTGTCAACAAAAGTAAATAATAAATTTAATTTATATTGAAATGAGTGTCAGAGTACATTAAACTCTCACATTGTTCTTGAATACAAGGATAAAAACAGAATCTGGACTGTTTCCCTCTGCCCTCCTATCTATCTATATCTATCTACTCTAAGTCTCTTCCTAGGGAAATTTATTCCTCCTCCCTGGTCAACTACTTTGTAGCTAGCCTTTGGTTCTATGGATTGTACCCTTCCTAATGAAGACTAACCAACTAATATCCACATATACAAAAAACTAATTCATACAATATTTTACTTTCTGTTATCTCGTGATGATTATTTCTTAGTTCTATCCATTTACTTAAAAAAATTCATTATTTTGCCGGGCAGTGGTAATGCACACCTTAATCTTAGCACTCTGGAGGCAGAGGCAGGTGATCTCTGTGAGTTTGAGGCTAGCCTGGTCTACAAGAGCTAGTTCTAGGACAGGCACCAAAGCTACAGAGAAACCTTGTCTCAGAAATAAATTATTATTTCAACTTTTAACAGCTGAGTAACATCCCATTGTTTAGGATTTTCACATCTTTTTCTATTCATCCATTGACAGACATCTTGGGTACTTCCAATTAATGGATATTATGAATAGAGGAACAATAAACATGTTTGGTTAAGTGTCATCTTCTTGAGTCATAATTCAGAAGGGTGGAACAATTATTTTTCTTTCTTTTCTATCATTTTCTTTGGGATGTAGACCCAAACCTACATATGCTTTCACCACCCTAGACTGTGGGCTTCCTTAGTCTCCAAAGTTTCCCTCCTCATTGTCCATGCCTACTGCCCTTTGATTAAGATAGTCTTTCCTCAAGCTTTGTATGTTATTTTATTCCCTTCTCTTTCACCTTCTCCTTTTCTGGTCAGTTGCCAGATTTATACCTTGCCTATACCAGTATGCTAGTTTTATGTCAACTTTACACAAACTAGTGTCATCAAAAGGAGGGAGCCTCAATTGAGAAAATGCCTCCATATTATCAAGCTCTAGGCAAGCATGGAAGGCATTTTCTTAGGTGCGTTCAATGGGGGAAGGCCAATCCCATTTTGAGTGGTGTCAATCCTGGGCTGGTGGTCCTGGATTCCATAATAAACCAGGCTGAGGAAGCCATGGAAGCAAGCTAGAAAGCAGCACGCCCTTCAAAACCTCTGCATCAGCTTCTGCCTACAGGATCCTGCCCTGTTTGAGTTCATGCCTTGACTTACTTTGATGATGAACTATGATATGTATATATAAGCTGAACATACTCTTTTCTCCCCAAGTTGCTTTGGTTTCATTGCAGAAATAGTACCAATAAGACATTTTCCTGAATCATTTTACTAGTCAGTCAAAAATACCATAAGGAGGAATGTCCATGGTGATGTATGTTGTCTCCACTGGGACACTCCATGATTCCCTAAAACACACCTTTTTTTGCCTTTTATTTCTGTAATGTGAGGAGAAAACCTGTCCCTGCATTGCTAGACAGCACCACTTGGGGCCTATCCTGGGGTTTTGTTAAAGAAGTTGCTTAATGGGTCCTTCAAACTGAGATTGTAACTTTTGCAACAACTATCAGTGTTTTTGAAAGAATATCTTGCGTTCATTTTTCTCTAGTCCAAACAAAGATTAAAAAAACATAGAAAAATACACTGGATGGATGCTCTTGTGACTTCAAGGACATTCTAATACTTTCATTTGAACATTAAAAAAAATCTTCTGGGTTGTTTCTGAGGATAGGGAACCTGAAATAGCCCTATCCTATAACCACACTGATGAATATCTTGCATATCACCATAGAACCTTCATCTGACGATAGATGGAGATAGAGACAGAGATCCACACTGGAGCACCGGACTGAGCTCCCAAGGTCCCAATGAGGAGTGGAAGAAGGGAGAACATGAGCAAAGAAGTCAGGACCACGAGGGGTGCACCCAACCACTGAGACAGTGGGGCTGATCTATTGGGAGCTCACCAAGGCCAGCTGGACTGTGATTGAAAAAGCATGGGATAAAACCGGACTCTCTGAACATGGCAGACAATGAGGGCTGATGAGAAGCCAAGGACAATGGCACGGGGTTTTGATCCTACTTCATGTTCTGGCTTTATGGGAGCCTAGCCAGTTTGGATGTTCACCTTCCTAGACCAGGATGGAGGGGGGAGGACTTTGGACTTTCCACAGGGCAGGGAACCCTGACTGCTCTTCAGACTGGAGAGGGAGGGGGAGAGGAGTGGGGGGAGGGGGAGAGAAGTGGGGTGAGGGGAGAGGAGTGGGGGGAGGGGCTGGGAGGAGGCAGAAATTTTTTTCTTTCTTTCAATAAAAAAAAAGAAAAAGAAAATTTTTTGCCAAAAAACAATCTTCTGTTCTGTCTTCCATGCCTATAGCTTATTACTCTAATAGCCATTATTTCTCTAATAGCTATTAACATGCCATCTATCTCACCTCTGTGTCTACACACGAGCTATGAATATCTTTTACCGCTTACTTCTGGCTGTTATTCAAATGGAACTGTCAATTTTGGGTCTTCTACTAAGGACCACTGAGTGTGTAACCAAGATACCACATCAGCTAATCCACTCATCAATAAGCTGTCATATTCAATCATTGCCTTAAGTCCCTAAATGGCAGTTGGGGTTACCTCTTCCAAAGGGGGAAATGTTATGGACATGAGATAGAAATAAGACAGGCCACTCAGGGGAAGAAATATAAAATCTGAAGTTCCAGAAATGTCCCTGGTTCTGAGCCCTGGAATTGCCAGAAGGGAACTCTAGTATCTTATTACCTCCTAAATGAGCATCCTTGCCTAAGTACTTTAACTGAGGGTAGGGTCTGAAATTCAGTTCAGACACTTATCTCTTTGATGATCATTAGAATGGGATCACTGAATTTTCTTTATGTAAATGATTTGTGTCTATTCCCTAGTTTTATTACATATCCTAAATAATTTTAAGGTTACCTCTTTAGAGAGAGAAATCTCATCGTAATGAATAGACTACCTCTAGGTGGAGGCATGGTTTTTGTTCTCTCTGAAAAGCTTCTCTAGTTGGGCAATTTAAGCACATGGTTAAGGGACCATTTCTAGAGTCGCAGATTCACCTAGAGAAAAGGCGCTTTCCCTCCCAAAATACCTAGTGCCCAGTGCAGTTCCTATGAACCACTATGAGGTTCTTTGGCCCTACAAGTCTTTCTGAATTCAAAGGCATAATCTTTTTTCCTTTTCTTTTTGATCTTTACCAGACCCCAAAGATGTTTAAAGCTACCCGGTACTGTTAGGCTTCCTGACTCTTTCTCTAAATCTCCCCTTCACACCATGGGGCTTTCTATTGTCATGTGGCTGTCCTAGATGTAGGCTTATCTGAAAGGTAAGATGTTTTTCCTCCTTCTTGTCTCCATTCTGTCCTCTACACAATTATCATATTACAAATTACCTTTGTGGATTTTTAAACTCTAATTCATTGTTCTTCAGCTTATGAAAAGAGGAGGCATTCCCTATGTATACTATGCCTTTAAAATTTAACAACCATCTTTTTTTAAACAGATTTGTGCATTTATTTTGTAAGTATAGAAAGACTGCATGAAGTACTCATTTACACTACTTACATCATTTATGAGTATAGGCCAGAAGAGAGTAGTAGACCCTTTGGGATAATAGTTCCATAGAGTTGTTAGCTATATTTTGAGTGCTAGCTAGCTACAGAATCTGGGTCATCTGCAATAGTAACAAGGGCTCTTAAACGCAGAGCCATTTCTCTGGCCTCTTAGCAATTTTTCTTTGCCATCAAATCCTCAGAGTGTTTAAGCTCCTTCTCTATGTCCAGTAAGTTGTATTTTTTTTATTAGTTTATGTTTTCCTTTTTTTCTGTTTACCTTTCTTATTTCTGTATGGTTACCTGATGCTGAAGTTGTATAATTATTCTGGTTTTAAGAATCTAGAAATACTTGGTATTGTATTTGAAAGAAAGTATGTTTGCCTAGCAAGCAAAAGGCCCATGTATCATCCTAATCATATTAACTAATTAATTTGCTAGCCACCAAAATAAATTAGCTATTGAATGCATGTTGCCTTAGTTTAGTTTAGTTGTTTAGTTTATCTTTCTTGATTCCAGGTTAATTTGGATCTGGTTTGATCAGGGGAGACCTCCTGAAACTTGACACATGGTATTTATCAAAAAAGGCTATAACTGATCTTCCCAGGATTTAGTCATTATCTCAACCTTTTTCTCTTGGACTCTAAAAACACTTCATCCACATTCAGCAGGAGCTTTGTAGAAAACACAACATCCACATTCCAAAGAGAAAAGGAGGTGTGGGTAGTCTTCGGTTATTTTCTGGGTCATGGATGTTTGTTATATTTAGGGAAGTATAGAATAAAAAGACAACTTATTAATTTCAGATATTTTGCATTGCCATGGATTTTTGTATATGGGCACAAACTCAAAAGTCAAAATTGTTACACTGTGTATGTGTTTTTACTCTTTTTAAAAGTACTTTTGTCTATTGATATAAACTTAAGGTAATTTTTGTTATAACATATTGTATATGTGTTTCCACCCTTGTTTAAAGGATTTTGTATATTGATAACAATTTAAGGTTATTTTGTTACAACATATTATATATATACTCTTTTTTTAAGGTAATTGTACCTATGCAGTTCATTTAAACATGTAAGGTAAAATTCTAGTTTTTGAAAGCTGAACTATTTAGGATAATCAAGAAATATGTCAGTAGTTAGTTCTCTATAATAAGTTTGTAGATAGGCTAGGTATTCTTTTCATATCATATAGAGATATATTTTAGATAGATTGTCTTCACACCTTTCAAAGACCTATAAAATATGGTATTTAAAATGTTTGTTAATTTAAAGATTTTCATGACAATGAGACACGCCTGCTCCTGGCAGTACCAATTTACTTCAGAGAGGATGGGCACTGAAGAAATTCCTTATGGAATTCGCTGTCATTGTGGCAATATTAACCATTTTGGCAAGAAATTAATTTTGCCCGTACTAATTGGCTGTATGTTGTATAAACTGGACATGCAGGAACCACAGGGAAATGACCACTGAAGTTTGGCTAAACAAGGGTAGATAGCCCGTTAAGGGTTTCTGCTTCGCAGAAGAAAATTCCAGACATTCTGCAGGACACAGAATAAAGTGACTGGCAAACTGCCAACATAGATAGGACAGTTTTTCAAATTTCCTGCTTTAGTGTAAAGTTTGCCAGATGCTATGGCCATGTAGGCTAAAGATACATTCCCAACATTGCAAAGTAACTTTGGGTGACTGTCCAGGCAGTCATATGTCTCTGTCATTTCTAGAGATTTTAGAAGTCATTTGCAATGAACTTTTTGTTTACTTAAATTATATTATATACTTCTGATGCCTTTGAAGGAGTTGAAGACTAGGTAGTATTAGTTGCAGTTTTCAATAGAAATGACAGAAAGTAAATCAGGTATAAAATTTTGGATTTACCAAGATAGGATAGATTATGGAGCATTTTCTTTAAATTTATCAGACACAGATGAATTGGAATTCAGTATATTGTGAATATAATCTTTACTTGATAATTGTTCTTATTGTATAGAGTCTTACTATGTTAATTTTTTTCATTTTGGTTTAGAAAGAAAAAAAGAAAATGTTGATGAATATTATTTTAAGGTGTCTTACTTTCATTTATGTTGTATTTGTTTAATTGTGTGAAGCTGTGATTGTTTGCCTGTCTAAAATGCCTGATGGTATAATAAAGAGATGAATGGCTAATAGCAAGGCAGGAACACGGTGGAGCTGGAAGGCAGAGAATATAAATAGAAGAAGAAATGAGGAAGAGGGAGAGAAAGAGAACAAGAAAAAGAAGACATGAAGGGTCAGCCACCCAGCCACCCAGCTACCCAGCCAGCGACAGAGTAAGAGTGAAAGTAAGATATATGGAAGAAAATGAAAAAGCCCAGAGGCAAAAGGTAGATGAAAAAAATTTTTTAAAAATAAGCTAGCAAGAAACAAGTTAAGCTAGAACTGGGCATTTGTAAGTAATTATAAGCCTCTGTAAGTTCTTTTGGGAGCTAGCCTGAGCCCCCCAAAAAGTCAAAGGAGTAAGACATCTCCCAACAGCTGCAGGATGCACCACCATGTCTGCCATACACTGGATTCTGTTTTGCCAAGGCCCACTCCACTGCCCAACCCCACATACTTCATCACCCTCCCTGTGTTCAATCCACCCCCAAAATTCCAGTAGACTTCATAGACATAGGCATACACCACACCAGTTGGGAAAACAGATTACATAGGCACAATTACAACATACACCAGTAAGAAGAACAGAAGGATACTCGGAATCTAGACACCCAAACCTCCACAAACGTCATCTGAGACAACCCTACAGGACCTGAAAACCTGCCAACTACCAGAATCCTTGGCTATTCAAGCCAAAAGACAATAAAGGAAATGGACAATAAAGTAACAAACCACCCATCCATCAAAGGAAACAAAAGAACCAACACACATAGCTATAAACATCCCAAAGCCAGATGCATAAATGCCAGTTCAAAAATACATTCAATGACAGAAAGGACAATATGTCACCGCCAGAACCCAGTGATGCTACTTCAGCAAGACATGAACATTCCAATGCAGCTGAAACAAAAGAAAATGACCTTAGCAATAACAATATGAAGATGATACAGTCCCTTAAATAGGAAATAAAAAATTTCCTTAAAGAAATCAAGAAAAAGTCAAAAAAATAGAAGGAATCAATACATTGCTTAAAGAAAGCCAAGGAGAAACAATCAAACAGATGAAAAAATGGTTCAAAACTTGAAAATTGCAATAAAAGCAATAAAGTAAACACAAACTAAGGGAATTCTAGAATTGAAAATCTGGGTAGCAAACAGGAACTACAGATTCGAGCATAACCTACAAAATACAAGAGATGGAAAAAAGAATCATGTGTTGAAGATACTATAGAGGAAATAGATTTGTTGGCCAAATAAAATGTTAAATCCAACAAATTTCTTATTCAAAACATCAGGAAATCAGGGACACAATGAAGAGACTAAACCTAAGGATAATAGGGTAGAAGAAGAAGAAGCAGAAGAAGAAGAAGAAGAAGAAGAAGAAGAAGAAGAAGAAGAAGAAGAAGAAGAAGAATCCCAGCTCAAAGGCACAGAATATATATTCAACAAAATTATATAAGAAAACGTTCCCAACCTAAAGAAGGACATGCCTATGAAGATACCAGAAGCTTACAGAACACTAAATAGACTGGACCAAAAAAAAAAAAAATTCCCTCACCACATAATAATCCAAACACCAAACATTCAGAATAAAGAAAGAGTATTAAGAACAAAAAAGGCCAAGTAATATACAAGAAGACCTATCAGAATTACATTTGACTTCTCAATGAAAACTCTGAAAGCTAGAAGGTCCTAGACCACTTTTCTGAAGACACTAAGAGACCACAAGATGCTAGCACAGACTACTATACCTCACAAAACTTAGCCATCAGAGAAATGCAAATCAAAAAAAATTGATATTCCATCTTAGACCTGTAAGAATGATCAAGATAAAAGACACTGATGACAGCTTATTATGAACAGGATGTGGAGTAATAGGAACAGTACTCTATTGATGGTGGGAGTGCAAATCTATACAGATGCTTTAGAAATCAGTATGGCGATTTCTCAGAAAATTAGGAAACAATCTACCTCGAGGTCTAGCAATACTACATTTGGATGTATACCCAAATGAAGCTCAATAATAATCATACCACAAGGACATGTGCTCAACTATGTTCATAGCAGCATTATTTATATTAGCCAGAACCTGGAAACAACCTAGAAGCCCCTCAACTGAAGAATGGATAGAGAAGATGTGGTACATTTACACAATAGAGTACTACACCCTGATAAAAAAAAATGACATCTTGAAATTTGCAGGCAAATGGACAGATCTAAAAATAACATATTGGGTGAGGTAACCCAGACCCAGAAAGACAAACACGTAGTCACTCGTAAGTGGCTTTTAAACATAAAGCAAAGAAAAACAGCCTACAGTCTAAAACCCCAAAGAACCTAGATAACAGAGAAGACCCTAAGTGAGACATAAAAGGATCTACATAGGAAGGAGAAAAAGATAATTTCTTCTGAGTAAATTGGGAGTGTGAGGGTCATTGGAGAGGGTAGTAGAGAAGAGGGGAGGAAGAGAGAGGAATGGAGAAAATGTATAGCTCAATAAAAACAATTAAAATTTTTCAATCATCATAGATGGAGAAAATAAGATATTCCATGACAAAACCAGATTTAAACAATACCAGTCCATAAATCCAGCCCTGCAGCAAGTACTTGAAGGAAAACTCCAACCCAAAGATGTTAGCTGCATGCATGAAAACTCAGGCAATAGATAATCTCACAGCAGCAGAATGCAAAGAAGAGAAACACACACACCACACATACACGTATACACACACCACCACAACCACCAAATATGGGTATTAATAATCACTGGTTATTAATATCTCAGTATCAATCAACTCAATTCGCCAATACAAAGACACAGACTAAGAGAATGCATATGAAAACAGGACCCATCCTTCTGTTGCATGCAAGAAACACAGGTCAACTTCAAAGAGACATTACCTTATAATAAAGTGTTCGGGAAAGTTTTTTCAGTAAAAGGGACTTAAGCAAGATGGCATAACTATCATAATATCTAGTAAAATAGACTTCAAACTAGAATTCATCAAAAGAGACGGAGAAGGACATTTTATATTGATTAAAGTAAGAATACATGAAGATGAAATCTCCATTCAGAACATCTATGCCCCAAATATAAGGGCATTCACATTTATAAAAGAAACATTATTAAACCTTAAAACAAACATCAAACTTCACAAATTAATGGTGAGACACCTCTCTAACACTAATGGGCAGGTGTGACAGACAGAAAATAATGGAACAAACAGGTATAATAGCTCAATTGGAATTAACAGATACCTATACAACAATTCACTTGAACACAAAAGAATATACCTTCTCTCAGCAACTCATAGAACCTTCTCTAAAATTGATCACATACTCGGTCACAAAACTAATCTCAAGAGATACAAAACAGAATAACCCTATGTGTCTTATCAGATAACTATGGTTTAAAGTTTGAGTTCAACAACACAAACTACAGAGAGCCTACAAACTCGTGGAAACTGAACAATTGTTTGTTGTAGTAGGTTGTTTGTTTGTCCCATTTTCTCAGAACTGAAATAACTACACGGAAATTGTATAATTAAATCACTGCTTGGCCCATTAGCTCTAGCTTCTTATTGGCTAATTTTTACATATTAATTTAATCCATGTCCATTATCTGTGTATTGCCACATGTCAGCGGCTTACCGGCAAAGTTTTGGAATGTCTCAATGGCTTCTCCAAAACTCCTCATTCTTTCTCCTAGAATACAATTTAGTTTTCCCCACTTACCTCTATTCCATTCTCAGGCCCAAGACAGTTTCTCTATTAACCAATGGTATTCACAGCATACAAAGGGGAACCCCACATCAAATCTGGATAAAAGAAGAAATAAGAAAAAAATTAAATAATTCTTAGGATTCAATGAAAATGAATACACAACATACCCAAACTTAAGTGACACAGTGAAAGCAGTACTAAGAGAAAACCTCATAGTGCTAAGTGCTTACATAAAAAATTTGGGGAACTCTCACACTAACAACTTAACAGCACACCTGAAAGCTCTAGAACACAAAGAAGCAAAATCACCCACGAGTATGGCAGTAAATATCAAGTTAATAGTGGGACAATTTTCCTTTATTTTTTCTTTTCTTTTTCTTTCTTCATTTTATTTATTTTTGATTAAATTGGCACAACTAGAATTCTCCTAGAATACAAAACTCAATTCAAAACTGCCTCCATCAAATTGCCTGTATGAAAATCTGTAGGACATTTTTTATTAATGGTTAATATGGGTGATTCCCAAGCTCCTTAAGGAAAGGCCATGGCCAAACTCATGGTCCTGGGTGGTATAAGAGATCAACCTGAATAAGCAATGAAAAGCAACCCAGTAATCATCACCCCTTCAAGTTCTTTGTTTTTACTATATACAGGTTTGTGCCCTGCTTGAGTTCTTGGCCTGGCTTCCCTCAGTGATGAAACTGTAAGACAAAATAAACCCTTTGTTCCTCAAGTTGCTTTTGCTCATGCTGTTTTATCACCACAATAAAAATCCTAATTAATACACCACTGTTTTAATGTTTTAAAACATCCCTTGATTAGTCTGGGAAGATATTTGCTTGCAGAACCATTGTATGACAGACAACTGTTAGCAGAAATCTACATACAGCTCTCCCAAAAGAGAAGACAATTATTACCAAAGCCAAAAGTAAGAAATGAGAGGCAGAAAAAGGGAAATCAAAGAGAGAAGAAAAGAGAAAGAGAGGAAGGGAAATTGAGAGACAGGCAATGTTAGAACCAGGCAGGAAGAACAAAAGAAGGAAGGAATAAGGTAGAAATGGAGGACAGATAAAGGTTGTTAGATTGTAATGTCCATGTGTTCCCATGCCCATGGTTGAGGAAAGAAAATACAGAGCAAGTTGGGACTCCATCAAACGGACTGTGGGTGGGAGGGAGAGCCCAAAAAAGAGCCAGACAGACTGTAAGGAGTCCTGTGTACCTGTGCCCTTTCCTGCTGTCAGCTAAGAGAACATCGAAGGAATTGAGGCAATTTCCTCATATCCCTGTGCCCCAGATAAAGACTCCTGGGCAAGGAACACCTGCCATGCAATCCACTAGGATGTCCCAAGAGTATCTATCCTCTATCCACAAGGCAGTCATGCCTGACAAGGTTGTGCCAACAATGGGTACTCATGCCACACCAAAGCTACTGAAAACAATAGTGTACAGAAATAAAGTGAGAAAGAAGCATCGGCCTCAGCTGAGGCATTGGCCCAGAAATAGCTTCAAATCCAGCATAAGGCAGCTCCCAAGCAGACCCAAGGAAAACCCCACAAAGGTGTGTGTACCTCAGAGGCCTATAGTTTCTAAGGGCAAAGCCCAAAATCCATTCGAAGTGCACCGCTGCCTTTGGTCATCTTGTCTTCAGAATTCCACCTGTTTTGTCAGGGAGTCATGCCTATAGATTTGAGTCCAATATGTATGCTATCTTTAATAAATCTGGTCATAGCTGAGCTGGGAAAAATCACTGAGCACTATATGATTAAGAGATTCTGCAGGACTTTGATCTGCAGAAAATAACACATGCACACACATACGTGTGCACATGCACATACACACATACACACCGCACATGCACAGGAACACTGTATCTCAGATATTACCTGCCTTCTTAACCCCAGTCATATGCATGGGCATGACCCCAAGTCATCTCCTTGTGGTAGGCAGGAAATCATTATAATCATTAGGTGTATAAATATCTCCCCTCTTTTTACTCAAGTGAAACACAACACCATGATCCATAAAGCCGTTTACATCATGCTTTTCTGTGTGAACAGAGAGTACTTATCCCATACTTGATAAAGAAGAGACAGGTTCTACTGTTGTACTGAACTCTCTGAAGTATTCCTTTGTATCTAGTACATATTCTCATTACATGTTTCTTTTCTTGCTCACATGACTACAGAAGCCCAATCTCTAGAATGTGTGACAGCTATGTCCTACCCTATCCAGTTTTTTTCATTTGTAGTACTAGATCAACCTAGATGATAGGTATGCCTTGACTTGAGAGATGTGAGTTGGAGGACATTCCTATCAACCTTCAGTATTTTTCCAGTATCTCCAGCAAGGTGGGTGAGTAAGGAGGTGATTCCAAATGCCATCAGCTACACATTGATTACTTATTGAAGACAGTGAGCTTGGTAACAGAGCTATGGGCACTTAATCTGGCTACATTTCACTGAACTTGCCCTAGCCCATATGGGCACTATTGGATCCATTAATGACTGGCACTACTTCTACTCAGATTCACACTATGGAAGGATACCCCATTCTGTAACTTGATAATGAATGCAAACTAGCTACATTCCCCATTTGCATGCAACCCTATCAATGCCACCCCACACTCTTTGATTGGCCTGTAGATGAAGTTGATGTGGGAGTCCCCTTTGTGTGGTGTGATTACCATTAATGAATAAAGATAAACATACTAATGAAGATGGGTTAAATTAATATGTCAGAGTTAGCCATTAAGAAGCTAGAGCTAATGGGCCAAGCAGTGATTTAAATAATGCAGTTCCTGTGTGATTATTTCAGGGCTGATCAGCCGGGAACCAATAAGCAGCTCACTCAACAACAAATTGGTGCACCAACGTGGTGGACTAAATCCATATAAAACCTGAGATGGCTTGAAAAGAAATTCTAGACACACCAAAAAAAAAAGTTTAGCCACATTTATATTTCAGCTGGTGGCTTGCCACAGCTCCATTAAGGGAGGTCTTACTGATTCAGCAGTAGCAGCCACATGGTTTCAAAACAGCAGCTTCCTGGCCATGGGCCATGCTGTTAGCATAAACTCTGGCTCTTTCTGTCTCTTTCCAAGCATTTGGATGAGGTCTGTAAGCAGACTGATGCAGCTTGCTTAATGGCAACATTGACTGGCTGTGTGCTTATAGATGGGGCAGTGTGCATGGCTCTTAGGGGGTGGCGAGCAGCTCAGCCATGCTGGATTGTGTGGAATAAGCAGAAACTACCATATATACCATAGTAATGACACAGCTTAAGTTTTAAAAAGAGCTTAGTGTTTTAAAAGATATTCCTGTACAGGAAATAATTGCAATAAAGACAAATCCAGATAAGTCATAGTGCTAGATAAATGTACATAGGCTTGGAAGAGAGAAGAAAAAGAGTATAAAGAGTCATAAAATAAAGTTAATGCTTAAAAAGGGTAAAATCTTTAAAGAGACAGAGTACAGATAATCATAGATTAAAAGGAGTAAAGAAAAATAAGCCATGTAAAAATGGAAAATTCACAGAGTCTGGATTTTGTATATTTTTGCGTTATCTTTGAATACTGTGAATGAGCTAAGTACAGAAAGACATATATATATATATATATATATATATTATCCACAAATCCAGCCCTACAGAAAGTACTTGAAGAAAAACCCCAACACAAGGAAACTAACTCTATCCACACAAACACAGGCAACAGATAATCACACACTAGCAAAGCACAAAGAATGGAAACACACAAACACTATCACCAAAAATAACAGCAATTAGCAATCACTGGCCATTAATATCTCTTAATATCAATGGACTCAATTCACCTATAAAAAGACACAGGCTAAGAGAATGGATATGAAAGCAGAATCCAGGCTTCTGCTGTATACAAGAAACACACCTCAACATCTAAGACAGACATTACCTCAGAGTAAAGGGTTGGGGAAAAATTGTCAAATCAAATGGACCTAAAAAACAAGTGGGTGTAGCTATCCTAATATCTAACAAAATATACTTCAATCAAAATCAATCAGAAGAGATGGAAAAGGATACTTTATACTTATAACAGGAACAACCCACCAAGATGAAATCTTAATCCTGAATATTTATGCCCCTAATACAAAAGCATCCACATATATAAAAGAAACATTTATAAAGCTTAAATCACACATCAAACTCCATACACTAATAGCAGGAGACTTCAGTACCTAACTCTCACCAATGGAAAGGTCAACCAGACAAAAACTTAACAGAGAAATAAGAGAACTAACATAAGGCATGACTCAAATGGACTTAACAGACATCTACAAAATATTCCACACAAACAAAAAAGAATATACCTTCTTCTCAGCACCTCATGGAAACTTCTCTAAAACTGACCACATACTCACTAACAAAGAAAACCTATAAGAGATACAAAAATGTTGGAGTAACCCCCTGTATCTTATTGGATCACCATGTTTTAAAGTTAGAATTTAACAACAACACTAATCGCAGAAAACATACAAACTCATGGAAATTGAACAGTGTTCTATTGAACCACCCCTGAGTCAAGGAAGAAATAAAGAAATTAAAGACTTGCTAGAACTCAACCAAAATGAAGGCACAATGTACTCAAACCTATGAAACACTATGAAAGCAGTGCTAAGAGGAAATTTGAAAGCACTAAGTGCCTGCATAAGGAAAGTGGAGAAAGCTCATATTAGTGACTTAACCCTCCTGAAAGCTCTAAAACAAAAGGAAGCAGACTCACCCAGGAGGAATAGATGACAGGAAATAATTAAATTGAGAGCTGAAAACACCAAAATAGAAACAAAGAAAACAATGCAAAGAATCAATGAAAGAGTTGGTTCTTTGAGAAAATCAACAAGATAGACAAACCCTTATCCAAACTAATCAAAAGTCAGAGAGAAAACATCGAAATAAACAAAATCAGAAATGAAAAGGGGGACATAACATCAGACACTGAGGAAATCCAGAGAATCACTGGGTCGTACTACAAAAATCTATACTCCACAAAATTGGAAAATATAAATGAAATGCACAATTTTCTGAATAGGAACCACATACCAAAATCAAATCAAGACCAGGTGTACAATTTACATAGACCTATAACCTGCAAGGAAATAGAAGCATTCATTCATCAAAAGCCTCCCCCCACCCACGCAAAAAAAAATCTCAGGGCCGGATGATTTCAATGCAGAATTCTGTCACAACTTCAAAAAAGAGCTAATATCTATACTCCGCAAAGTATTCCACAGAGTAGAAACAGAAGGAACACTGCCAAAAATCTTTTTCTGAGGCTACAGTTACCCTGATACCAAAATCACACAAAGACTCAACAAATTAAAAAAACTTACAGCCCAATCTCACTTATGAACATAGATGAAAAATATTCAATAAAATACTGGCAAACCAAATCTAAGAACACGTCAAAAAATTATCCATTATGATCAAGTCAGCTTTATCCCAGAGATGCAGGGATGGATCAACATATGAATATCTATCAATGTAGTCTACCATATAAATAAACTGAAAGGAAAAACCATATGATCATCTCATTAAATGCTGAAAAAACATTTGACAAAATCCAACACCCCTTTATAACAAAGGACTTGGAGAGATCAGGAATACAAGGAACATATCTAAATATAATAAAAGCAATATACAGCAAGCCAATAGCCAACATCAAATTAAATGGAGAGAAACTCAAAGTGATTCCAATAAAATCAGGAATAAGACAAGTCTGTCCACTATGTCCATATATATTCAACATAGTTCTTGAAGTTCTGACTAGTGTAATAAGACAACAGAAGGAGGTCAAGGGGATTCAAATTAGAAAGGAAGAAATCAAACTTTTGCTATTTTCAGGTGATACGATAGTATATAAAAGTGATGCTAAAAACTCTACTAGGGACCCCCTACAGCTGATAAATACCTTCAATATGTGGTATGATACACAATCAATTAAAAAAAAACTCAGTAGCCCTCCTATATACAAATGATAAGGAAGCTGAGAAAGAAACCAGAGAAACATTACCCTTCATAATAGCAACAAAAAACATAAAATATCTTGGGGTAACACTGACCAAAGAAGCAAAAAACATGTTCAACAGGAACATTAAGTTTTTGAAGAAAGAACTGAAGAAGATACCAGAAAATGGAAAGATCTCCCAAGCTCTTGCATAGGTAGGGTCAACATAATGAAAATGGCAATCCTACCAAAAGCGATCTACAGATTTAATGCAATCCTCATCTGATGGGGAAAGTGTTGGGGTATATTGGGAGGAAATAGAAGGCAGGGAGGGAGAGGAAACTGGGATTGGTATGTAAATGAAAAAAGTATTGTTTTCTTTTTAAAAAAGAAAAATACAGTAAATTTAAATGAAAGAGAGAAGGAGGAGGAGAAGAAAAGGAGAAAGAGGAGGAGACATAAAAGAACAATTAAAACATGGTTGGCAGAAAGTACAAAGAAGTTCCATAGATCCCTTTGTACCTCCTCCCATCCTTCCAGTTGCCCCACTGTCAATGGTGTGCATTACTGTGTTGCATTTGTTACAATTCACAAAACACTCTTAGGCAATATTATGAACTAAAGCTCATAGTTTCCTTTAAGAATCACCCTTGTAAATAGAGCCTGTGGATTTGAAGAAATATATTTCATAAGGTAGCCATGACAGTATCATACACAATTGTTTAACTGTTTAATAAATACCATTTTCTGCTTGAATTCATACTTATTTCTATCTTACTCAAACGCCTCCGTAACAAGTTATTAAACCTCTTCTATAGTTTTGTCTTTTACTAAATGTCATATGGTTACGATCATACAATATTTAGCCTTTTCTTTCATTTCAGTTTTCTTACCTTTTGTAAGAGAGATATTTTCATTTTAATAAAATCCAACTTATTTTTTTCATTCATGGATTAAACCTATTGTATCTGAATACTAGTAACCACATTAAAGGTGATTTACATGTTCACAAAAAAAGAGCTTTGAGCTTTCAATGCAAGGTCTGTATGCCTCGACCCCATGGGAAGAGGTTAGACTATCCAGGATAAACTGGAGATCCTGACAATTGGCTGTGGTTTGGAACCGGGAGGACAGAAAAAAAGATAGATAGACTATATGAGACCCTGTGCACTTGGGCTTAATATTGATTTCTACTAGGAGGAAAAGAAGGGAATGGAGGTAATATCCCTATGTCCCTGAGCTCCAGATAAAGTCTTTACCAGTGAGCAACTTTCATCCCTGCCATTAAAATGACAGAGGTCCTGGGAATCTTCAGTGCCACTGGATGACTGGCAAAAAAAATCTATTGTCCTGCCTGTATCAGATCCAGGTTGGCATAGGTTGCATGGACCCTGGCTCCTTCTCCAGGCAATCAAAGATCGCAGGAGAACCCAACAATCTCTTCCATAGAGGACCACATTTCTTTTACTCCTAAGAACTGTAAAGAAAACCACAAGGAAGTACTAGGGCACATGCAAGACAGTTTCACTTTAGGAAATTGTTGGAACTCAAATGTCAAGCTATCCTTGCCTGAAGTCTACCCCCTAGTCCCTTTACAGAGAAAAACATCCAAACTAGCTGTCACTTGACTCCCAAGTGATGACACACTATGTAGGTCACTTATTACAAGATATGGTCCTTCTATATTGGGTCAGGGGATCCAGTCCAGGTGCCAGTGACCCTCCATGGTCCTCATTTCCCCTGGACTGACTAGTAGGAATGTTGCACCACCAAGACACGGGGGGGGGGGGCGGGCACACATGCATAAATCATACAGGAACTACATCCATAGATGAAATGTTAGTCAGAAGACTCAGAAACAAAAGTATTGCCACTGAGATTCAAGCATTCTCACTCTGAAGAAGCAACATTATGACCTTCAGTCTTCATTTTGGCCCCTGGATCAAGTGTTACCTTCAGGACCATCTGTAATAACAAAGATGTGCTGGCACCATACAGCCATGCTACAAGCAAGTTATAGAGACCAGCACAGAAATATGTGAACAGCTGCCATGGGGGAGAAAAACATTTACCTCAACAGGAGTCTATGTCCAGAAGTGACTTCAAACCTGACATAAGGTTCTTTTAGAGTGGACAAAAGGAAAAACTCACCCAGATATGTGTACCTCTGAGGGATCTAACTGTCTGGAGGAGAGACCAGTTGATGATGAAACACTTGGGTCATCTGGTCCATAAGACATAACCTGTACCATCAGAAATTGTGGTCAAGAGATGGAGTACAAATTGCCAGTCATCAAGCCAAAGGAAGAGTTAGGTCTTGGCTGGGAGTATCTCCAACTAACATATACTGATATGTTATACAGAACCCTTCTTAGCGGATCAGAATGTTTCCAAATAAGCAATAATGTATTCCATGTTGTACCTTCCTGTTTAGCCCTTAGTATAAGTGTGGGCTCTAAAGCAGGTTTTGGAAATTGCCAAAGAACAATTATGATCCATATTTCTGTCAAAATCTGTATTATCATTTTCCTACCACCAATGCCCACACACTCATAGCCCATGAGAATATTTCCATATCCTTTCTTCAAAGGCTCCAAAATGCTGATATTTTTTAATTTCTTTTTCCACTATGGTGACTCAGCTACCTGTGGCTCCAGCCTGTCACACCAACAATGAAAGGTACTCTGTTACCATTCAAGATGGCTGACACACACCTAGATTCATTCCAGACACCCCAGTGTTCATGTCTCCTACAAGGATGTGAAAATAACAGTTGCACCATTGTCACACTAAATCCCTTCCCATTACAGTTGCAGCAAAACCAAAGACATCCAACAAATATACTTCAGTTTTGTAGAGATATATCACTGTATTTTAATAAATAAAAACTTGCCTGAGGATCAGAGAGTAAAACAGCCACATTGTACAGCCTTACAGACCAGGCAGTGGTGACACACACCTTTAATCCCAGTATCCATACTAGCTGGCCATAGAAACTAGGTGGTAGTGGTGCATGCCTTAAATTCAACCACTAGAGAGGAATATAAAATGGGAGGAGAAAGCTCTCAGTCACAGTCTCATTCTTAGGTTTCCTGGAGGCAGGATCACCATTTGGGACTGGGCTCCAGGTAAGAGCCAGTGACTGGTTGCTTTGCTTTTCACATGTTCAGGCTAAACCCCAATATCTGTACCTGAGCTCTTATTAATTGGGCTTTGCAGTTTCATCTCACTGACAAAATAGGCGGAAGTGGCATGTGAATGAATTAGATTCCCATCAGATTGGCCTTAGTACACTTAAACACTTGGTACAGAAATGTGCACACACTCACACAAACACAGAGAGAGAGAGAGAGAGAGAGAGAGAGAGAGAGAGAGAGAGAGAGAGAAAGAAGAAGAAGAAGAAGAAGGAGGAGGAGGAGGAGGAGGAGGAGGAGGAGGAGGAGGAGGAGGAGGAGGAGGATAGGGAGGGGAGCACAAAAAGATAGCATGCAAATAGAGGGCACACAGAGAGCAAAAGAGACAGACAGTGAGACAGACAACCATATTCACACTGTTGTGCCCAGATTACAACCCCCAGAGAGAGACCACCAGAGAGGCCCAGACTGTAATAAGCAAGGTTTAATCAGCACAATACAAACATGTTTGGAACTCATCACCATCCCCGTTACAGCGAGGTAGAGAGGAGTTGTGTCTCCTCTGTGGGGTGAGCTTTTAAAGGCATAACTACAAAGAGACTCTTTGAAGATGCTTTGGCACTGGTACAACGACTTTTGTTCCCTCCCATTCTGTTAAGTTCAGCTTTTTCCTTGTTTTTAGAGCAAGGCCACTGTTCTCGAGTTAGTCCATCTTTATCAGTCTGTACCAGGTGGCTGGCTGGGCTGAGCTAAGTGTCCTTGTGCTTGGAATCTCCTGGATGGGAGAGAGGAAGGTCACTATCTTCCTGAGAAAACATTCTGCTAGGAAATTTCTTCTTGCGCCTTTGAGAATAAGGGGTGAGGGTCCCACATACACAGAGTACTTGATGCAGCTACCCAGGGCAGATGGATGCCTGCCTTGGATTGCTAGAGAATTAACATTTTCACTTGGAAACTGCTTTTTACTATCTAACAGAGAGTCTTGCTTTATTTAAAGATTAAATCATCAGAGGACAACCTCCTCATTTTTGAGACCTTTGGTGCTGCCCAGAAGGAAAAGAATACACTTTCTGGGACCTGTAGAAAACCTCATCATTGATTTCCCATACTTACTCTCCAAAAGCCAAACCAACAGCACCCCGATTCTAATTTTATCAGTTGAGTTCCCTAGGAGGCAGTTTGCTATAATTTCTCACCAGCACCAGGTCTCATACCACAATGAACTGATCTGCCACAGCACACATGATTCCCAACCAATGGTGTGGGTCATCTAGCTGCAGGACAATCCTCTACTGTGGGATCCCAGAACTTCCGGCCACCTGTGCCCACCTGTGATCCAACAGAGCACCGACTCTATAAAAGGCTTCACCGACAGACCAACAATCCTTCCCCGTGTCAACTTAAGGCTGTCCTTCTACACCTATTACATGTACAGTGTACTGTGTCAGGGAATCAACTCTCTGAGGCCTTTCTAACTATCCAGAGGACAGAGGACACAGAGAACTGCATACACACACACACACACACACACACACACACACACACACACACATCCCATTCATCAGCGTGATAAAAACCAGTCTATGCTGGTTAGTTAGCACCAAATTTAATCCCTGTCCTACAAATTCTTCAACCTGTGATCACACAGCAACTTGATTTTCTTTGGGACTTGCCGGCGGTGGGAACCGGGCAGGACAGAAAACCCCAATGAGCAGGCCTTCATGTTACAACTCCCAATTACTCAACCTTGTACCCACTCCACCAAAATACCCTGCAGGATATTTTTATTCCCTGTGTGGATCAGCTTCTGCAGGAAAACTAGCACCAGCCTCAACCAAGTACTAGGCCCACAGCTGACTTTGAGCTCAGCAGAATATAATGCTGGAGTACACACAGGAATAAAAGGTTCCCAAAGTGTGTGCAGTTCCAAGGCCTCCAATTTCAAAGTCAGAGACCAAAGTAAATGGAACGAGGACAGCTATTGTCAAAAGCATGTGTTCATCTTCTTTATAAACCCAAAACTGTGCCATCATGCACCCTGGACGTGGGTTTAAATGTAAGCTGCCTAACATCTTCCATAGCTTGGAGGGCAGTATCCCCAGCCAACATCTGATGAAACAAGTTGCATGGGAATCTAACAAGGATGAGAAAAATATATAAAGAGACACTGCACCCCAGCTACTGCTTGGTCCCTGGTACCGGAGATGGGCATGAGCACACAAACAATCTATTTGGTTTTGTTGGACAGCCAGTAGGAGCTTGTTGTTTATCACAATATCTGCAAATCCACACTATTAAACTGTTGCCACCATCTCATGATCCTTTGATCTACCTGATATATTTCAGAGTATTGTATTCGAAAAGGGATTCCACAAAAGAATAACAGTCATCCAGTGAATGTGAACTTAGTGCTATCCTTCCACATCTGCCACACATGTGGTGAGCTCTCTCATGACTTTTGAACTCCCTGAGGCTTTGTTCCCTCTCCAAGGAAAACACAATGAATGCACACCCTCGGCACTGTTAATCAGCCTCCTCCTAACTCCAGGCTCCGCCATTTGCTAATATTAGGCCAGAACTATACACACTTCCACTTGGGATGAAAGAGCACCTTAGCAATGAGGGGTTTCTTGATGTTGGTGAGGAGAACTGGAGGGGATTTATAACCTTGGCTGTGATTGTTTTCTTGTATTCTTAAGCAAGGTGGTAACAGAATTATCTATCCCCAAGAGCAGAACTTATGAACGGGTCAGCTACTGCAGGGAGATTGGTTTGCTAGTGAAGCTCAAATCAGGAAAAGCTGGCCTCAAGGCACTGGTGCTTCATCTCATGGCAACCATCCATGTAGGCATGCCTGCTGCTGCTTATTCTCAGATTCATCCTGAGGAAAGATATTGCCTTTCATTCCTTGCTGTTGCACACCCACTAACTACATATATTCACTATGCACCAGCTACATACCACCCATGCAGTACTTCCTAACATCCTAAGCATTTAGGTGTCCCACACAACTCTTCCTTGATAGGTATGTCATTTGTGAACTCCACCTGAAACATTCAGCGAGTAGAATAAAATTAAAAATGAAGCAAAAAGCTTACAAAGATCGAAGGAGTTGCTGAAAGGAAAATAAGAAGGACGAAGAATGGAGGAAGGAATGTTTCAAATAGGAAGGAAGTGAAGGAGGGAGGGAGGGAAGGAAGGAAGGAAGGAAGGAAGGAAGGAAGGAAGGAAGGAAGGGAAGAAGAGGGATGGGAAGATTAAAAAAAATGGGTGGAAATTATGTCTATCCAAGACTGTGCAGAAACAAGATGATCCACAGCAAGATACAACTCATGGAAAGGAGCTAGGGTATTGATGGGGATTCAGAAAAGAGCAAGTCACTGGGGCTTAGGTATTTACTTGGCCACATTTTTGCTCTTTTGCTAGGCAAGCAAGAAGGGAAGTCCAAAAAAAATGTCATATATGGTCACGTCCTGGCAGACTCCTAGCATCTGATCATCTAGAATGCATCCCTGGCATAAGTGGGATGTAATGTTTTCTGTCTAACAGGCTACAAACTTTGGAGCCCTGTGTGCCTTATATGTATTTACAGGTAAAGGCCAATGTGGGTCAGTTGTACCCTGCTCCCTTGGGTATTCCACCCTGTAGTAGTTCAGTGTCTTGTCCTGAAAGATGAGGAATCCAACTCATTTTTCAAGTCCTGATAATTTTGTTCTTTTATATTTTTTATTATTGATATTTTTTTGCTTCTTTGTCAAAAATCAGGTGTTCAAAGGTCCTCCTGTCTGTTCTTATGCCAATACCAGGCTGTTTTCGGTACTGTAGTTCTGTATTAGAGTTTGAAGTCAGGGATTGTGATGCCTCCAGAAGTTCTTTTATTGTAGAGGATTGCTTTGGCTATCCTGTTTTTTTTTTAAATATAATTTTTTATTGAAAAAAAAAAGATTTCCGCCTCCTCCCCGCCTCCCATTTCCCTCCCCGTCTCCCTTTTCCCCCCT
>NW_026068168.1:962800-965452 GCF_014885135.2 Alexandromys fortis | reverse complement strand
CTCCTCTCCCCCTCCCTCTCCAGTCTGAGGGGCAGTCAGGGTTCCCTGCCCTGTGGAAAGTCCAAAGTCCTCCCCGCTCCATCTTGGTCTATGGCTATCCTGTTTTTATTTTTATTTTTTTTTGTTTTGCCATATGAAGTTGAGTACCATTCTTTTGAGGTCTGTGAAGAATTTTTCTGGGATTTTGATGGGCATTATGCTGAATGTGTAGAGCAATAAGACACCAAAAGAAGAATAAGGGGATACAAATTGAAAAAGAAGTCAAACTCTCACTATTTGCTGATGATATGATAGATTACATAAGCAACCCCAAAAATTCTACCAAGAAACTTCTACAATTCATAAACACTTTCAGTAATGTAGCAGAATACAAGTTTAACTCAAAAAAATTAGTAGCCCTCCTGTACACAGATGATAAAAGGACTGGGGAAGAAATCAGAGAATCAACACCCTTCACAAGAGCCACAAATAGCATAAAATATTATGGAGTAACTCTAACCAAACAAGTTGAAGACTTGTATGACAAGAACTTTTTATCTTTTAAGAAAGAAATTGAAGAAGACACCAGAAAGTGGAAAGATCTCTTATGCTCATTTTTTGTTTTGTTTTGTTTAATTTTAAAGAAGAAAATATTTTGGAAACAGCAAGACAATTTTACCTCAGGGGGCTATTATACCAAGAACACCAAGTCACCAAGGTCCCAGGAAAATTCCCTGTGTCCTCTGTTAAGCAAAACACCTAAATCAGTTGCCTTCCACCAGACTCAGTGAGCCACTACCATCCATGGTCAATTCTGACCAGAATGAACTTCACAGCCTAAGTCAGGGTCTCTGGCCTGAGGAAATAATGAACCCAAAGGATCCTTATTTGCATTACACTGAGACAAGTCAGTAGAAGGAATGAAGTATTGTAGGCACTGGGACCAGACATACTATATGAACCACATTTTGACTTGGATGTTGACACTGGACCCTTGGCTGTCATTTTTATTCCAGTCTGAAGGAACAACCACAGATGAGTCAGGTCTGCCATGTGTGCATGTACCACAAAGCCATGCCACATTCATATTTCAAGAGATTATTTGGAAAAGAAGAAATTGTGCAGCTACCATGGGGCAAATAAGCACTCACCTCAACTGGGATGTTGTTTTTTATTTTTTTGTTATTTTGGGGGCCCACCACACAGCTCCCAAGTAAATCACACACAACGGTTTATTCTCACTTATGACTACCCAGCCTTAGCTTAGCTTGTTTTCTGCCAGCTTTTCTTAAACTATCCAGACTACTTTTTGCCTCTGGGCTTTTATCTTTTCCAACTTCTGTATACCTTTCTTCTTTCTCCATGGCTTGCTGTGTAGCTTGGTGGCTGGCCCCTGATGCCCTCTTCTCCTTGTTCTCTTGCTCCTTCCCTTCCTTGTTTCTCCTTCTATTTTTAGTCTCTGCAGGCCAACCCCACCTATCCTTGCTTCTGCCTTGCTATATTGGCTGTTCATCTCCTTATTAGACCTTCAGGTGTTTTAGATAAAGAATCACAGTGTCGTAGAGTTAAACAAAAGTAACACATCTTAATACAATATCCCCCAGCACGCGCGCGCGCGCGCACACACACACACACACACACACACTTTCCTTTTCTACTCTTCCTTTCTACGTAGCATAGCTCAAGGAGCCTCTTCAATGCTGGAAATAAGTTGTATTCTAGCTAGACTACTCTGAGTTCTAAACAGTACCAGCCATGGATGTCAAAGAACTGAACAACCACAGTCTGTACATATCCTGGCTAGTTTTTAATGCTCACTTAACACAAACTAGAGTCACTTGGGAATGGGGAATCTCAACTGAGAGTATGCCCTCATGTGAATGTCCTGTGATGTAGGAGGACCCAGCACACTGGACTAGAGGTCCTGACATTACAAGAAAACAGTGTGAGAAATCAATGAGAAGCAAGCCAGTAAGCAGCATCCTTCCAACGTTTCTGCTTCAGGTTCAGATACCAAGTCCCTATCCTCCTTGATTCCCTGCCATAACTTCCTTCAATGATGGCCTGTGATATGGAACTGTAAGCTGAAAGCTAAAACGAACTTTTCCTCTCCAAGTTTTTGTTCGCTTGCTTGCTTTGCTTTATTTTTGTCATGGCATTTTAAGAGTGCTGTAGAAAACCTAAGGTAGAAGTTGGTACCAGTTCATGGGGTATTTCTCTGACAGTCTTAACCAGGTATTCAGGGAGACTATAGAAGGATTTTAAATTTGGGATATGAGAAGCCATTGAGAGTTCAGAGCTTAATGGGTATGAATTCTTTTCAGGACAGATGACAAAGGTCTATCCAAAAAAAAAAAAAAAAAAAAAAAAAAAAAAAAAAAAAAAAAAAAAAAACACTAAAAAACCTGTGGTGCCTTTAGAAGACTTTTACCCAAGACTTTTACTCAAAAAAGACAGAGACTTCAGCTACTTCTGCTGTATAATCACTAGCTGCATAGATCTGGGATGCCACAACATCACAGCACTCTTGGGGTGACTTTCAACAGCCTTGCAGTGGACTATAGCTGTGGCTCTCCATCCCAAAGAAAAACATATAGCTATCCTCCTGATTATGGGAAGTAGACAAGATTGCCGGGCAAAAAATGGGATCTTGGGGGAGGGGGGGGAGGGAGG
>NW_026068168.1:812995-962090 GCF_014885135.2 Alexandromys fortis | reverse complement strand
GGCGGGGAGGAGGCGGAAATATTTTTTTTTCAATAAAAAATTATATTTAATTTTCCTATGTATTCATGTTTTCATATACGTTTAATCTATATTTTCTAACCTGTATTTCCACAAAAAGTTATGAACCAGCTAATCTGTATAATTGAATACCAATTTACTGAGATCAGTTGCACAGAGACAAAGATAGCCTTTGCTCAAGGGCAAGTAGTTTTTCAGTTAGAGCCAGGAGAAACCTATTTCCTGGCTCCTTTATACAATGGTATAGCTGTGACTTGGCCATCCACATCCTTTGCTCACCTTATAAGAAAAAAGTCTAACAGAGAAAACAAGAAAAAACGGACTTTTCTACCTACTATTCCTCTCATTTCTGCCACACCAATGTTATGCCATGAGATGGTGAAGACTATCAATTATCTAGGCTTCATGTTTCACAGCTGCATAAGAGGAATTCTATTTTGTCTCTAGACCATCTTCTGTATCTGAAAGCTTACAATACTTAATCACCTCCAATATTAAAGGTTAAGAAAATTTTAACAAGTAGAATCCAATACAAAATAAAAATAATTATGTAATTTAGCCAAATAAGATTTATTTAAACCATACAAATTAGCTTAACACCTGAAATAGCAAATCTGAAAAGTAAACAAATAATTAGGTTAAAATTAAAAATCAGCACTCCTTTCTAATACTTTAATCACCTATTACTAATTTTCTTCCTTCTGAGAATTTTGGCACTCTTTCATTATTTGTATGATTTCTGCCACCCAAATATTACAATAAGATGAATTTTATAGTTGAAAAGTAATGTAAAATAAATTAAGAGTAATGTGACACTCTGGAGAAAATTTGAGTCAATCATATTTCCTTGAGCACAATGATAGACTATATACATACTCATCAAACCCAGAAGTTTTTTTTTTTCATTCAAATTCTGGTTCATTAGGAAGAAAATGTAAAACTGTAAAACAGCAAGATTTCTCTCTCTCTTTCTCTCTCTCTCTCTCCCTTCCTTTCTCTTTCTTTCCCTCTCCCTCACTCTCTCCTCCACCTACTATACTCAGTGAAGCATTATTGACAAAGTTGTTTCCCTTGACTTTCTTTAGCACAGAGTATCTTCATCTCCCTAAATGCTTGCTTTGATGTGTTTGACCTTAGAGTGTGACCTTTAGGTTTTGGGAACCCTACTCCTCATCCTGGGTCACTTTGTTCAAACTTAGTACATGTGGCGGGAGGGGTGTTTAATCTTATTGTAACTTTATAAACCATGTTTTGTTGATATTCTTGGGACACTTGCTCTTTATTAAACAGAAATGGAGGAGCGTACCGAGGAGTGGAAACAGAGGGGCAAGGACTGGGAAGATAGGAGAGAGGGGGAAACTGTGCCTGAGATGTAAAATAACTAAATAAATTTCTTTTTCTTAAACCTATATTTATATCCTAGCAGTCAAAGCAACTTGAATGTCTCTTTTTTCACATGAGTTTGTTGGGATCAGATTTACCTATTAATATTTCCTTTCACGCTCTTCCTTACACTCTTGTTGCTACCATAGTCTTATCAACCCTATGCAGAGTTATTATGACACCTTCCTAGTTGGTAGTAAAAGTTCTGTGGTCCAGGATTCTGCTCAAAGATATCTGTTCTAAAATATTCTTCCAACCTCCAGAAAGATATTTTTTAATTATCTTATTTAAATAACATTTTTTTTATTTTATTTTGCATACCAATCAGTTTCCCCTCCCTCCTCTCCCCCCACTCCCTCCTCTTTCCCATCCACTCCCCTCTCCACATGCTCCTTCTCCATTTTCATTCAGAAAGGGGCTGGTCTTCCATGGGCTTGCACAAAGCATGACACATCAAGTTAAGGCAGGACCAGCTCCTCACTCTACATTAGGGTGGGGGCCAGATAATCCAGCAAGCGGAACAGTTTACCAAAAGCCAGTGAAGTGCCAGGGAGGGGTCCTGCTCCCACTGTTAGAAGTCTTATTAAGAGACCAAGCTACACAACTGTCACACACATGCAGAGGGCCTAGATCAGTCCCTTAAAAACTATCTAAATGTTGGTTCAGCTTCCATGCACTCTCAGGAGCTTAGGTCCACTGTCTCTATGGGGTTCCCCATCGTGAGCCCCTGGCTCATATAATCCCTCCTCCCTTTCTTCCAAAAGACTCTCACAATATTAATAATTACTTGTATGTTGTGTCTCTAAAAAAAAATTATATTTAAAAAAATCTTGCTAACAGGTAGGGGTCGCTGTTCTCCACCTCCAGAGTGTTGAAAGAAGAAAAATGTAACCAAAGAAGGACAAAAAGAATGCCCAGATGATCAAAGTAGATGTAGGAAGTCAAAGAGAAGGAAAGAGGTCAGTAAAAGGGGTGGGAAGCAAGTGAGAGGAAGGGAAGGGGAGAAGGAAGTACTGATAAAAGAGCATTGGATGGAAATTCTGTGTGCCCCCAACTTCCTGGGGAGAGAAAAGGTTAGTGTTTGGCTCTATTAAATGAGTTGTGGGGGGATTGTAACCCAAAACACAGCTAGAGAACTTTTGGGGAACTCTGTGTACTGGAGCCCTCTCTTGCTCTCTGCTAGGACAAAAGAGAGATAGACAAGTTCACCAACTCGCTGAGCCCCATAAGCAGTCTTTTGAGAGGCTGCATTCTATATTCCTTCCAAACACTCCTGGTTAACTGAGCTAAGAGCCTCTGCAATTTTAAACCAGGCCAAAAGATCTTGGGCCTTGTCTGACTCTGGAGCTTGTGCTGGTTGTGGACACCATGGTTCATATGGAAACTGACTCTTCCCAAAGCTTCCCAAGTCTAAAAGAGCCAACTGACCTGTCCATTGGGGTCTCAAGTTTCCTACTCATACTCAAGTCCAGCTAAGACAAACATCAGGAAGCACTGGGTGCATTAGTAAGATAATTTCAGTTCAGGGCAGGATTACACGAAGAATACCAAACTACATTTGCCCTGGGTTCACTGTTTGGGTCTTCTGATGAAAAAAAAAAAAAAAAAACACTCCATTTGCCTGAAATCAGACCTTAGATGGCAACACACTATTTTCGCCACTTTATGTTAGATGTTAGCTTCCCAGCCTGTGTCATGGGATCTAGCATGGAGATCAAATACCTCACAGGGTACTAATTTTCACTGGACTTAGAAACTCCACTGGAGAGTTAAGATACAGCACGAGAGGGACCTTTGCAGTGTCCCATAGTGGAGTAGGCTCAAACCATGGCGGGTGACAAAATATGCCATACAGAGAGAGTTTGAGTGTGTAGTATATTTGAGATAAAGAGAATGGGAAGGGAAGAGAGAATGAGAAAGAGAGAGAGAGAGAAGGGAGGAGGGAGGGGGAGACGCAGATACAGGACTCTTCAGAAGAACGATGGCCTCTTCAGAAGAATGGTTTCCCCATTAAGGTAGTGGAATCATACATACATACATACATACATACATACATACATCAACATTCTGACTTTGGTATATGAACATGAATTTCAGTTGTCATCTTGAACCCAGAGTCAAGGATTAGCCACATTACAGCTAGGTCTGTCAAGGATTTGCTAACACTGTGTAGCCACATCACAATGAATCTTCTAGAGACAATAAAGCTAGCAATGGTTAAAGGGGAAAATAACCCTCCTCAAATGGGATCTTGACCTTGAAATCATTTTAAACCAGCAGAAGGTGTGTACACCTAGAAGGGTTCTAGTTTCTCAGACCAGATACCTGAGTTTGAATGGAAAGGGCAGACACCACAAAAGTACTATTGTCACATATACAAAGATGTACACACACACATACATACACACACATACACTGAGAGACACACACAGATACACTCACACACACCCATACTCACAGAATCCCGGACACAGGTATTCAGAACACTGAGTTCTCTCTGAATTCCCGAGGTTTCACTATACTCACTTGGGAGTATGGTGCCTTCTTCTCCTTAAGGACTGAACTTCCAGAAGTCCATGTCTCATTCTTGAAATCACTCTCCCTGTGGTCCACAGTCAGCCACATCATTACTTTCCAACTCTGCCTCTCTACAAACCCCTCTGATGTTGGCAAATGATGTCCCTGGAAATAACCTGATCTAAATTCTCATCAACACTGGGTCATCCATTCCAATGATATGACCTGACACAGAGCACATGACTCCAAGCCAATTATCTGTGTTGCCATGAAATTAAGATAGACCCATTCCATTACAAGACAGATGCCTCTACATAAGTATGCTAGCTCTAATTGCCAATTGTGTCTACTTGTGCTCCTTCTGGGATCAGGATCCCCAAAGGTTTTCAGCACAGACCATTGTTCTCATCCCGTGGCAACTTAAGGCTGTCCTTCCACACCTGATGCACAGGTGGTATGCTCTACTATGGCTTCTGTACTCTCTGAGGCCTTGCTCCCTCTCAATAGAACACACAGAGAAGGCACAGCCATTCTGTTCTCCAGCACACTGAATCCCAACCTCTATCACATGCCAAATTTAGGCCTTGTCCTATCCTTCGTTCCACCTGTGATGACAGAAAAGCTTTGACATGATGATATTTAAATGGAGGATGATGGCAGGGTGACTTTTGTAACCCTGGCACTGTATGCACTCCAGGGATATTCAGCAAGGTGGACAAATAAGGGTTAAGGGCTCCATGTGCCTGAAGCTAGGCATAGGTCAGCTCTTAAAATTTTATGTTTGCTAGTAGAGCAAAAGGTAGTGAAACATAGCCACCGGGCAATGATCTTGCCTCGCTCTGCTAGGCACCTTTCCATCCATGGGCAACTGCTACTCTTTCTTAAACAGGTACAGGGGAATGTGGACTGATCTAGAAAGTAGGAACTGACCACTTTAAGAAGGGCCTCCCCTTTTACCCCTTGCCCTAGGGGTTGCTTCCAAACCAGAGGATATTGTAACTATTACAAAATGCCATGCAGGAAAGAAAGAGATTATCTGACTGTGGATAAGCAGAGCAGTACCAATCACACAGGTATGGAAATCTAGAGGGGAGAATATATTGTATAGCTTATACGAAGTCTGATCTACAGGCCCCAAGCCAACTCCTATCTATGAGGTCTCTTTCATCACCATGATGGGAGCTGTTCTAACAAAGTTGACATTTTTGTTCTTTTTCTTTCTGTGGCTTGTGTTTTTCTGTTCCTGTGTCAATCTATAATTAGTTTCAGTCTGCCAGCTGCCCCCAGCATCTGAAACTGTCACTTTGCATCCAGGTCCCTCGCCATCTCTGCTTTCACTCTCCAAATGATTGGGTCATTACTCAACTGGGAGCAACCACAACCAACATCTGCTGAAAAGACAGCTTGTACAAAACCCTGATTCATGGGCAAGAAAATATGCAAAGAATAAACACTGCATACCAGCTGTTACATATCTTCATAGCCCTGGACTTGGGCCCTAAACTGTCTTCTTGAGATTTCCAGGCAACCATTATGAGCTCATGTTTGGCACAACCTCTGACAATTCGTCAGTTTTCCACCTCATTCCATCAAACCAGGGCCCCTTGGAATATTATAATTACATGTCTCAAAAGGAACACAAGTTTCTCTTGGACTTGTGCTTTCTTTTTTCTCCAGGGCCCATCCAGCTACCCAAAACTGTAGCCTGGAACAGTTGCAAAGGAAGGCATTCTGATGCCATTCAAACATACTGACTGACAGGCAGCTAGACACATTCAAGCCAGCCCAGTCCTCATGACTCCAGCCAGAATTCCAGCACTATACCTTTGACAATTTGGGGCAAGGAGAGGTTTAGAGACACGGTTTTTCTGTGTAATAGTCCTGGTTGTCCTGGAATTCACTTTGTAGATCAGGCTGGTCTCAGACTCACAGAGATCTGCTTACCTATGCCTCCCACGTGCTAGGATTAAAGATATGTGCCACCACCACCCAAGTACCATTTCTTATTATTTTCCCAGCATACTCAAAGAAAAAACAACAAGTTTCTTTCAGCCAATTTTTTTCACACAACTTGCTCCTTTGAGCAAGGGACAAAGTCAGTAGATGTGGCAGGTGAAGGATTGGATTTCCCACCAGAACACACACACACACATGTAGGTCTATAACTACTGGTACCTAGAGCAGATACTCCTCCTTAGATTCATGGAATATTGCCTTTTCACTCAGGAAATGCTTTTCACTACACAATAGAAAACCTTTTTTCTTAATTGACTGAGTTCCCTGAGGCTCAGCTCCTCACTGATGAGATCTTCTAGGCTTCCCAGAGGAAGTAGATCAAATAGATCACTCTCTCTGTGGCCTGGAGATATATCCATCTCTGCTTCCCACTTTCCTTTACAAAGTCTAGACAAGGAAAAGACTATGATATTGGAAACTGATCACCCTAAGAGGTGGCCAACTATGACTTCTCACCAGCATCAAGACACACATACCATTGGATTGATCCGCAACAATCTACATGGTTCCATGTGTTTTGTCTTGGCCGCCTTTTTACTCTTACATTTTATTTGGAGTGGTACACAGGGCCAGAGGGAATACTAAGGGATAATTAGGATCAAGATACATGATGTAAAAGACACACAGAATAAATAAATTTAAAAAAGAATCTCCTCAATATTCCCAGGCAACCATTGTGATCTCACTGACTATCCCTTGATATTGCCAGCCAATTATTATGATCTCTCCTCTGACTCTACCTCATCACCCCATTCCACTTACCCACCCCCTTTTTCAAGGGATCCCAGGGCCCTTGAGGACCTGCATTTTTAATTTGCTGCTGTAGCCTCCCACATGTCCACGACTACCTCCTAACACACACACACACAAATAAGGCACTCTGATGACATTCAAGTAGAGTGACTTGCACCTAGGTACATCCAGAGATACTTGTCCTCTTATCTTCATCCATGATCCATCACACACCCTCATTCCTGCATCACAGCATCTGCTTCTTGGAGGATACACATAAGTTCCCTTCCTCTTATTTTCTCTTAGAGAGCTTAAACCCATGGTCAAGGGACAAAGTCAGGGTAGAAGATGGGTGAAAGAATGTGTTTCCCAATAACACCCGTGCATTCACACTCAAAATGCTCAAAACCACTGAAAGACAACCAGACAATCCCAGTCTCCTCCATATTTCACCTCTGGGATGCTGGCACTACTTGCTATCTTTGCCCATCTGGACACCAGCTGAGGGCTAAGTCCCTATAGTGTCTCTACTATATACCAACAATCCTTGCCGTTGTGGACTTAGGGCTGAAGGAAGACCTTGTAGTGATGCTCAGCTCCAAACCAATCACACAGAAACCATATTATTTAAATCACTGCTTGGCCCATTAACTCTAGCTTCTTATTGGCTAACTATTACATCTTAATTTAACCCAAATCCATTAATCTGTGCATCACCACAAGGTCGTGGCCTACCAGTAAAGTTTCAGTGCATCTGTCTCTGGCAGACTCTGCCTCCTTTCCACCAGGATTCAACTCAGTTTTCCCCACCTAGCTCTGTTTCCCTATAGCTCTGCTATAGGCCCAAAGCAGTTCCTTTATTTATCAATGGTAATCACAGCATACAAAGGGAAATCCCACATTGCCTCCCCTTTTCTATTTAAATAAAAAGGAAGGTTTTAACTTTAACATAGTAAAATTACGGGGGCTGGAGAGATGGCTCAGTGGTTAAGAGCACTGGCTGCTCTTCCAGAGGTCCTGAGTTCGATTCCCAGCAACCACATGGTGGCTGACAACCATCTGTAATGAGATCTGGCGCCCTCCTCTGGTGTACATCCGTACATGGAGGCAGAATGTTGTATACATAATAAATAAATAGAAAAAAACATAGTAAAATTACATATAACAATACAGTTATCAAGAAAGAATTACAGTTACAATATTTATATCTACTTTATCTTTTATCATAGCTAAGGAAAACCTTAACTATAATTATAAATTCTTCAATTTCATCAAAGACTCCAGAAGGATATAATATTACCCAAGTAAACAATAAGTTCATTGTAAGCAACTTCAAAAACTCTAGAATTGACAAAGATATCTCGCTGCCTAGACAGTCACCCAACATTTTTCTGTTCCATCTCCAGCCTAATGGCCCATAGTATCCAGCAGTCTTTTCCATGAAGAAGGAAATTTCAAAGACAGTTCCACCTATATTGGAAGTTTGTTAGTCACTTTTTTCTGCATCATGCAGAATGTCTAGCAGTCTCTTTAATGAAGCAAGAACCCTAAAGGACAGTTTCACCTTTAGGCAAATTCAGCAGTCATATCTCTGTGGGTCCTGCATATCCAGTTCATCAAGCAATCCAGGCAAGAGCAGTTTCTTGCCTAAATGGCTAACAAAATCCATAAGGAGCCTCTTTGATACCCATCTTCCTCTTGAAGTAATTGGTGCTGCCAGGAGCAGATGTATCTCACTGTCATGAAAAGTCCTAAATTCTTACAACAGTTCAAATTCTATAGTCTTTGAAAGATTTGAAGAATCCCTATCTAAATGAAATATATCTCTATATATCTAGAAAACCTAACTAACATGACTACAAACTTGACTATTATAAATGCTTCTCTAGTAACCTATATTTCTTAATTATACATCACATTTTAAAATGTGTTGCAGAATATATCCATATAACAAAATTGACCTAAAATTTGCATCAATAAAACAAGATCCATACCAAAGCAAATCTCTATAGCATATCCCTCTTTAAATGTAAAGAAACATTTATAAACAGTATTTGGGAATAAGGGTGTACTTCTTTTCCAAACTGCTTCCTGCTGTTTATTGGGTGAAATAATTTTTTGAGGGGTGTTCAAAGTGACCTTTCAGGTGGTCTTGGTCCATCAAACCACATTATTCTAGAAGAAATTCACAGGTCCTCATCTTCTGTGGAAACAAAAGCAGAACTTCTTTTCCAAAGCAACATATCTTTAGATCAAAACTTTGAAGACAAAATACCTTTAAAGTATATATGTTGGTTACTTAGCTCCTTCATAGTCAAAAAAATCAAAGAAAACACAATAATATAGATAATCCAGATTTTCTGTGTATAGTTTATCTTTATGAGGCTTTCCTTACTATTTCTTTTTAATATTGATTTTATTATCTTTACACCTATAATCTATGACTGTCTGTACTCTGTCTCTTTAAAAGCTATGTTTTTTGAACCATCTATTTCTTTTTATGACTCTTCATACTCTTTTTCTTCTCTATCCCAAGCCTACATACATTTATCCAACACTGTGACTCATTTAGAGGTCTTTTATATCTGAATCTGTCCTACTATGTATCTGTAATTATTTACTATCTAGGAGTGCTTCTTAAAATGCTAAACGCTTCTGAAAAACTTAAGTGGCACCATCGCTAGGGGAAATACAGCACTATCTGCTTGCCCTGACCAGTCCAGCATTGTGGAGTTGCTTGCTGCCTCTGAGAGCTATGCACAGTGCCCCATCCCTAGACACACAGCCAGCCCATGTTGCCACTAAGCAAGCCATAGCACATTACTCACAAACCCTACTCAAATGCTCAGTCTCCTGAAAGAGTCAGAGGTCACTCTGGCAGCATGGCCCAGAAAGCAGGCATTTCATAATGGCTATTTTTTTCTGCTATCACTGAATCAGGAAAACCCCTCTTAAGGGAACTGCAGTATGCCACCAGCAAGCAAAGCCCATTCAGGGAATAAAATGAGGCTAAACTTTGTATTTTAGTGTCTAGAATTCCTGTTCAAGCCCTCTAAGGTTTTAAGTGGATTTTACTTGGCCATGTGGGCACCAATTTGTTTTAAGGAGGTTGCTTGTTAGTTCACAGCTGCTTAGCCCCAGAGTAATCCCACAGAAACTGTATGAATTAAATCACCGCTTGGCGCATTAGCACTAGTTTCTTATTGGCTAACTCTTGCATCTTAATTTAACCCATTTCTAGTAATCTGTGTATCACCATGTGGCTATGGCTTACTGGGTAAAGTTTTGGCATCTGTGTTCAGCAGGGCTACACGGCTTATCCCTGACTCTGCCTCCTTTCTCCCAGAATTAAGTTTAGATTTCCCCACCTAGTTCTGTTCCCCTGTAGCTCTGCTTTAGGCCCAAAGCAGTTCCTTTATTAACCAATGGTATTCACAGCATATAGAGGGGAATCCCATATCACTTTTTTCTTATTTCCACTGTAGCAACTAAACTACCCATGAACATAGCACAACACAAAGGAAACAGGAAGACACCATGAGGCAATTCAAGTAGTCAAACAAGCACTTTAACAATTTAGGGAGACCACAGTGCTCATGTCTTCCCCTAGGACACAGCACCATATTTGAAAACCTACCTTGTTCCTTCCCACTGCAGTCCCAGTATTATCAAAGGAAATCCACAAGTTATATGACTCTGTTTTTTTTTTTTCTCACAGAATGGGCCTCCAAGGACAAGGGATAAAGTCAGTAGAGTAGCAGTTGAACAAGTGGGACACACTTACATACAAGACCTTTGTAATTTCCACAGGGTTACATGGAGATTTGAAGAACTCTACTAATAGTCAGTTTATTGACTGAAAAATGTGATAGAAAATTCCATGATGGTCATAGTCATTAGGTTCCCTGAGCAACTGTGTGGAGTGAGGTGACACAAACATGGTCACTATTAGCATATCAACTTCATCAGTCAACCACCCTTATATTATTTTGCAGCAAGGAAGAGTAGTGCCTAATATTTGAGGTACACTAGCTTTGACCTCATACAGATAAATGGAGATTTGCCCTATAATAGGGGTAAACCAGGGCAGGAGTTTATATTGGCACTGCTAAGCTAACAGGCATTGTCTGCTATCCTCAAGGAAAGGCTACTCTCATCTTTGGTGGGAGAGGTTTATGCTACACCTAACATATCCAGTCAACCTCTTGGTCTCCATGGCACATAGTGACTTTCTCTGTGGAAGTATGGGCAAAATGTTTGAATAATGCACATTCTTTCATTCAATATCTTTTAGTAATTCCACCACACACTCCCAACTCTTTTTCTCCTGGCTGTTTTCTCAATATCAGTCTCCCTTTTTTTCCAATTCATCTCTTTCATTTCTGCTGTCACATATTTTACCAGAATAGAGATATAGGGATGTTACAGTCATTATAAGAGATGATAAGGTTCTAGCAGGCAATCTTTGGAACTGCCAGAGACCTATTATTTTTGAGAAGGGTGCATGCCCTCTATCCCAGAAGCTATCACCAATTTATAACCACTTGCAAATGAAAATTTAATTAAATTTTTTTAAAATAAACCTGTATGCTTGGTTCCAATATGCCCACTTTACAGTCAGATACCTGATAGCTGAACCTGGAAGTTTGCAGTGGGAACTTCCTTTACTGAATATGGTAGCAAAGACAGTCACCTTCAGCCAAAAGGTTTATGGCACTTTCTCCCTCAGTCCAAGGAAGTTCCAACCTTCACTTTTGCCCAGTAGGGCCTCACTTCTGTCCTTTGAACTAAGATTACTTTAGAGATAATCGCTCTTACCAATATAGCCAGGAAAACATATTTGTATCCAGTGAGACCACATACATTCAGCCTTTTACAACACAGAAGTAAGAAAATTAAAACTAGAATTCAAGCCATCTGCCTAAAAGCTGGTAATCAAATATGCAGTGTTCTCATCTTTCATTTATAGACCTCCCCATCTCAAGACAAGCCTTGAGGTGGACAACCAACCACTCAAAGTAGTCTGGTTGCTGTTTGTACTCTCCAAACAGTAGTGGGAACTAGGGAAAACAGAGCAATACCATTCTTCTACTACCCTAAAAGGTAAGATAGGTTTTGACCTTCTACACAATGCAGTAACTGGATCTTGCTATTTGGTCAAAGGTGGCCAGGTACTTTCCCCTCTAAACAAGGAAGTTCAGAAATTCACCTTTGCTCAGGATGACCTCTGACTTATCCCCTCTGAAACTTCTCAAACTGTCAATCTCCTTAAGGAAACAGCTTCCCATATTGAAGAACTGTCATCAGAGTTTCCTCTTGGTGAAAACTGGGTTTTGGGCCTTTAACTTCCTACAGACAGTACTCCAGACATATCTGTCTAAGGATTCAGAATTTACCTTTTGTTCAAAGGAAACTGACACTTGCTCCTATGATTAAAAGGATCTTAGGACATCCCCTTCTGTCTGTGTGGACCTCAGATTCATATCACTATTGGAGGGATTTACAACTTTACCCTCTGACTGAGGCTATTAGGAAAACACCATAGTGACCAAAGGGACATCAGACAATTCTAAGGTACCAGAGTCCAAAATTTAGGTCATCTGCCTTCATACTAGCCACCAACATGGAGACTCCATCCTTCATGCATACACCTGTATAACTGATCATATGCTTCAAGAAGACATAGAGCCTGAGACTTCCATCTTGACTGCTGAGCAATGCTCAGATTGGTGCCAGGCCTGCCACGGTGTACCTGATTATGAGAGTGGTCTAAACTGTAATGAAGGTTTGGAAGCTGATTAGGAATTTTCAGGCTCTCTCTCCACTCCACAAAGTAGCCTGAGACACTCACCTTCAGCCTTCAATGGTAGGGAACCTTAATAATCTCTCTAATTCTGCCTCAGTCTTCAATTCCTAAACATTATCGCTTTGACCATCATTTCTGGACAATTAGACATCAGATGCACCCTCCCTAATGAAGGGAACCTTATATGTAACCTATCTGATTAAGATGCCTGAAACTATCTCAACCTGTCCAAGACCTCAGACCTTCCACCTCCAGCCAAAATAGCCCACAAAAATTACCTTTTCTGACCAGGTACATTCAGATGTTCTTTTTGTGTTAAAGGAGAGCTTAGATTTTCCACTTCTGCCTAAGTGTGCCCCAAATCCACCACCATTTCTAAAAGAGATACGAGAACAATTCTTTTTGTTCCCTTGATTCTCAAACAGAGGCACTATGGCGAAGAGGTCTGCCACTTCATTTCTTTATTAAGGAGATATTTAGACCCTCTACCTCTACCCACAGAAACCTCAGACATTGCACTTCCATCCAAAGAGAACTTAGTCTTTCTCCCTCTAAGTGGCCAGGAAACCTAATGCCCAAGTCAGCCAAAAACCTTCCTCTTTCGCCCAAGTGGACCTCAGACCTACCAGCTCTGTATAAAAAGGCTGTAGATCTTGCTCCATTGGCAATAGCAGCCTCAGATATTCACACCTGTCTCTATTGCTTCCAGCCTTCTACATACTACTGATTGTGTAAGGCATTATCCCTATGAACAAACAGGCTTTGGGATTACTTCATCTGACCAAGGGCTTCTCATACCTTCCTTTTCTACCTAATTAGGGCTCCTACCTACCTCTTCTAACAAATGGAGCCACAGTCCTTTCTACTATGACCAAGGAATTGTGAGACCAAGGTAACTTTTGTGCACTCTGGTTTACAAACCCTGAGTGCCAGAGTCATAAGTAGATCCTGAAAGTCAGGGCATCACCCTTTAATTCAAGCACTGGAAATAAAATGGCCCCATCCTTCCTGCTCATGCCTGGATGGTGAACACAATTTTGTGGAGGGGATAAAACTGGGGATAACCATTCAACTTAGTGGAAGAATGAACAAATTTATGCCTTGCCTCCCACACAGCCCACACAAGATATAGATATTCAAAACAGTGAATGGTTGGAAGCTGATCAAGCAGTCCTAGAACATTTTTTAGCTCCACAAAGTATTCAGTTTCTGCCCAAAAGAAAATGGGCCTTTTTATTGTACTGAATATAGGCAGAGTCTGTATCCCTCTGACAAAATATCTCAGAAGTTCCACTCATGGCCAGAGTGCTTCAATGCTTCTCCTTATGTCCAAGGGGTCTGGTACTTTGCTTCTTTGATTAAAAGGATGTCAGACTTTCTCCTGCCCAAAGGTGCTTCAGTCCTTCCCTCATCATATCTAGGGATATTCAGACATTTACCTCTAATAAAGAAGGCCTCATATGTGGCCTGTGTGATCAAGCAAATATCAGATATTCAGGCCTAATAGATTCCAAGCCTAAACCTCTAACATATATGGCATGGAAAGTACACTTCTGACCAAAGAGAATTCAAAACTTCCTGGATCAAGGTCTCAAGAACATGAGAGTAATGAGGTGAGAGTAATTCAGGTTACTGTCTTTATTCTGGCCACCTCAAATGGAAAAAAATCCTGTCTCGTATCCTGAAAACTGAATCTGTGAGCATATATGTGAGGAGAATAGAGCCAGAGACTATCACACAGTTCCTTTAAAGAATTCCAAAACTTTCATCCTGCTTGCCATGGACATTCAGAAGATATGTGTATCATACACTGATTTTTGAGTTGGAAACTGCTAAAGGAGTGCCTGAACCTTCCTGTATTTCCGAAAGTATCCTGGGCATTCACCTTCTGCCTAACAGGTCCTCACACATATGACCAAAACAAGCTGGGACTATTCAAATCAGTCCTAGGGAAGCTTATACCTTCTTCCTCTACCTTAGAGGACCCTTAATCTACCACTTCTTCCCTAAGAGGCATCAGAAACTCTTCTGCACACAAAGGAATTGGAGATACCCAACATACCCAAGGAAGTCTAAGGGTACCCTCCTTTACTGAAAGGGGTTGGAGATTATTCCCTCTTTCCAAGTATTCATCATTCCTCTTCTGAAAAAAAAATTGGACCTCGAACCTGCCTGCTATGGTAAGAGGGCCATAGTTCTTCAATATCCAGACCTTTCCTGCACACACATGTATTTGTTGGCTTACTAACTCTATGTAAGAGTGCTTAAAATGTCTTGTTCGAAGATGAGCACAGTACCATTGCTTTTCCCCTACATCTTGAGCAGCCATGACTCTCTATATTCACTGTTGTTCATAGTAACGCAAGCCTTTTCTGATTAAGGCTAGAGGCATCTTTACTCTATGATAGTGCTTCTCTGCATTCCTAAGGCTGAGACCCTTTAAGACAATTCTTCATATTGTGGTGACCCCCAACCACAAACATATTTTCTTGCTACTTCATAACTGTAATTTTGCTACTGTTGTGAATCATAATATAAATATCTGATATGCATGCTATCTGATATGTGACCCCTTTGGGGGTCATGACCCACAGGTTAAGAACTGTTGTTTTTTGGGGAATAATCACTTTGCTGTGGGACAGAACTAGCTTAGTTCTTGGGGGAAGCTGAATGATGTTAGATTTCTGAGGCAGCAGAAAGAGACAGAAAGCAGAAAGAGACAGGAGTCTGATCTTCAACAGATAGGACTGTGTTTATTAGCACACTCAGTGGAGGGCAGCCTCTCTTCTGTGGGAAATTGAGGGGTCTGTCAAGGGGAAAAGCTGGCTATTACCCTTTATGGGGTGGGGTGAGGAGCTTGAGAATGAGAAAATTCTTGAAACTGTAACCTGCTTTTCTCTCCTGCAGTCTCTCCTTCCTGAAATTCTTTGCCTGAGGCAAGACAGGCTACCTTGGGAGACTGGGAGTTGGCCTGTCTGCACTGACATTCCTTTTTGTGCTGACTAATAAGGCTGAGCACAGTCATCTGTAATCTCATGAGGAATTCTGTTTTTCCATAAAGACACTCTGTTGACTGAGATCATGGACATGAGGACCACGTGAAAAAATGCTGAGGTGGAACCACTGAGGCCGAACAAAAGGAGAGAAGGGCCAGATTTGACGAAGCAAAGAAATCCCTGAGGTACCAGAACGTCTTGGAAGGCTGCTGAGATAAATTCAGAGGTTGAGCGGGACTGGCCACCCTCTCAGAAGGAGTGGAAAGAACTTACTTGGGTGTTGAGACTGTGTAGAGATATGATGAAGGGAACCAGGATGTGGCTTGATAGGCAGAGTCTTGGTAGGGGAAGAAGGAGGCATAAGGTCTGCTTGGATAGTGTGGCAGAACCAACAGGCCAGAGTCTAACCAACAGCAGCAAACTCACTAGACCATAGCAGTTCTCAACCTTCCTAATGCTGTGACTCTTGATAGCAGTCCCTCATGTGGTGACCCCCAACCATAAAATTATTTTATTGCTACTTCATAATGTTGCTACTGTTATGACTCATAATGTAAATATTGGATATAAAGGATATCTGATAGTAACCCCTCTTATTCTTTTTTAAAAAATGCTGCAAGATCCCCGCGGCAGTAGGCAGCAGAAATGCTGTAGGTCCCAAATGGTGGTGGCAGGCCATGTGGCAGCAGACAGCGGGCCCTGGGAGCAGCCAGTCCCAGGCAGAGACGGCTGCTGGTCTCAGAGCAGTGGTGGCGGGCCATGTGGCAGCAGGCAGTGGGCCCCAGGCAGAGACGGCTGCTGGTCCCTGAGCAATGGCTGGTCCCAGGCAGGGAGACACATGGCGGGTAGGCAGAAGACAGAAACATGGATAGACATGACACGCAGGGTGAATGTTTATTCAGAGGGTTATGGAAGAGGAAGGGTGAAGGGGGGGACAGAGAGAAAGAGAGAGAGAGAGAGAGAGAGAGAGAGAGAGAGAGAGAGAGAGAGAAGAGATAGAGATAGAGAAGGGGGAAGCAGAGAAGTGGGTAGAGAGGCAGAAGCGAAGCTGCCTCTCTGAGAGGAAGATGAAAAAGAGAGTGAGCTCAGGATGGAAGATGGAAATCAGCTTGCCTCAGCAGATGGGGGAGGGGTGGAGTGGGCGTGGCTTGTCTCTTAAAGAGACAGAAAACCATAACATTCCCAGGTCTTCCTTATAATAAAAAGCAGATTAGACACCACAGTTTGAAGGAATTGGGACGGTGAATTCTCAAAACTGCTTCCTGCTGATTTGTGGGAGTTGTCTTTGGGGGGGGGGACTGAAGAAGGCTGTGTGCTGGGAACATCCTGGCATAGCTGGTCTCTTTGCTTCTGACTGATGTCTGTGGCATGGGAATGTCTGGTGTCCCTAAGGTATTGGCAGAACAAAGAACAAAGTTAAATTAAGGTAAAAAATTTTTAGGACCAGGGAATTGAGGGGCATGTATCTGACCTGTTTAAGGTGGATTTCTTAATTCAGCTCCCTGGAACTCATGAGAACTCCTTGGGTTTGTGAAAACAGAAGTTTTAGACATATAATGACTGTGGCATAAGAGATAAATTTGATTTGAAATTTGTTTGGTGAGGTTACCTTACAAAACCTCAACCTGGCAAAACCTCTCAGCTGTCAGACTGTCAGAGATCTTTGAGAAGTATAAGATTTTACTTGAGTTACTGATTAAAAAAATGACAGAGAACATACTTGGTTGGCACCTAGAGCTACTCTTTTTTGGGTCCTCCATGGTCACTGAAGGTTGCTCTTGACCTTTGCTGTTTAGTGCAGGGCCTGCCAGGCTCCAGAAGACCTTGTGGGCTAAGAAATCTGTAGGAAGATAGGCCTACCTTGACCTGAGCAGCTAGGCTGTCGATTCCAGCAATTCCGTCCACTACTAGAGGTCTCTAGGTTAGATGAAAGGCAGTTTTGCCCAATGGTCAGCGCTCGGCAGTCAAAGCAAACGGCATAAGGATGTTGTTTTGCACAGTCTGTCTTCTGTCTTCTCTGGAGGAAGCAGAGTGCTGCTGCTAGGAGCCAACCTGCCTCTTTTGTTATGAAAAGTTTTTAAATATTAAATACTTAAATATCACATTCCCCAGATCTCTGAGCAGTTGAGGGCTGGATTAAATATAGCTGCAGTATACTGGCTCTTAACAGGTAAGATCCACATTTGTAAAAGGGCAGAAAGAAGAAACTGCTGGCAATGGAAGGTTAATGCCAGAACTGACAATGGTATAAAGCAGCTTAAGAAACTTAAAGGTACATACCAGTTTAAAATATGAGACTCATGATTTTGTAGTCTGAAATGAGATGTAATGAACAATTATTATGCATTATTATGTATAGAAAGAGTGGACAGGAATTGGGCAATGTGGACGACTCTGACGGGCCCTATCAGAGACATGCCATTGCTCAAAACACATGTAACAGAGTTAACATGAGGATTTTAGTGAAAACCAGGTGAGAAGGCAGGGTAAAACCAGGAGAGTGTGGTCATGTGACCTGGCTCTCAGCCAAGATGGCGAAAAGGTCACCTGACCCAACTGGCCTTCAACCAAGATGGCGACCGCCACATGTTGTCTGCTCTGTTGGTGAGCCACCATGCCATAACAAAAGCCGCAGAGGGGAGGGGCAAAAGGCTGGAACCAAAAAAAATGGCCATTTAAATTTTTTTTAAGGTAGTTGGGGCCATTTTGAACAGAGACTGATAAGTGTGAGGCATTTAAACAGGAGGCCGGAGTGATAGGTCTGGATGGCTTGGCTCTCATGGTCAAGGCCGTGAAAACACCCGCAAAAACCATGGCACCTCAATCCTACAACGAGAACGGCTCCCCGTTAAGGCAAGATGCAGATGGCACGAACACCCAGGCCCTGTGAACAGGCGTCCGACGGGAGAGGGATTCAGCCAAGGTCAGGCCGCACAGTCGTGGCGTGCTGCACCGTAGCAGCTGTTACGACGAAAAGAAGGAAGAAAAGAAATGAAAAGAGAAAAAAGAGGTAGAACTGGGAGTACGGAGCACAAAGCCGAGTATGCATGCTCCGACGGCCCTGCGCCGCAAGAGTCAGCCTGCGCGGAGTACGGGGAAGGGTTTGGGAACCAAATTTTTTCCTGCCCTAGAATGGACATGCTCCCCAGAGGTCCAGCCTAGCCCCTAGGCACCATGTCGGACAGCGACCTAGGTGAGGATGAAGGTCTTCTGTCACTGGCTGGCAAGAAGAAGCTCAGGGGGAACCTGCCCAAGGAGTCGGTAAAGATCCTCCGGGACTGGCTGTATCTGCACCGCTACAATGCCTACCCTTCAGAGTAGGAGAAGCTGAGTCTCTCCAGACAGACTAACCTCTCAGTGCTGCAGATATGTAACTGGTTCATCAATGCCCGGCGTCGCCTTCTCCCAGACATACTTCGGTAGGATGGCAAAGACCCCAATCAGTTCACCATTTCCCGCCGTGGGGGTAAGACCTCTGATGTGGCTCTCCCAAGGGGCAGCAGACCCCCCCTTGCTGGCTGTGTCTGTACCAGCTTCCACCAATGTGCTCTCCTTGTCTGTCTGCTCCGAGCTGCTCCACTCAGGCCAATGTGAAAAGCCAGCAGCCCCCTACCCACAAGTGGAGCTGGAATCCCCTAAGGCTCTGGTGACCCCTGGGAGCACGCTCACCCTGCTGACTAGAGCTGAGGCTGGAAGCCCCATAGGTGGACTCTTTAATACGCTGCCACCCACACCCCCAGAGCAGGACAAGGAAGACTTCAGCAGCTTCCAGTTGCTGGTGGAGGTGGTGCAGCAGAGGGCCACTGAAATGGAGCTTCAGAAGCAGCAGGGTCTGGCACCCCCATTACTACACGCTTCCCTTCCTCTAGTCTCAGAAAATGCCAAGTAGGCACCTGCTACCAGGCGGCTTGAGGTTCAAGCCAGCTGTCCCAGGTTCCTGGTTCACTTCCCCTTCATACAGAGGGCTATCTACGGATCACTGCCAAGCATCGGGATCATCTGTCCAGAGGTCCTCAGCAGAGAGACAGCAGCTGGTGTCTCTGCACTGTTATGGGGCCTGTGCTCTGCTGACTGCATTCCTTCAAGCTTCCTATCGGAGGAGACCAAAGCACCAGAGCCAGGCATGGTGTTGCTGTTGCTTCTCCAGAGAGCCCTGGGACACCTGCACTCTGACCCGCTTTCCTAGGCAGGCTCAGGAAACCTGCCAAGTTCAGACTTGAGCTGGGTCCAAGCTGCCCCTAGGCTGTGCCTCTTTTGGTCAAGCCAGGTGTGCATGCACATTCCAGCTTACTCGAAAGAAAAGGCCCAGCAGATGTCACAGAACCGACTTCAGTTGAATGTTTAGATTTTTGCTAAATTGTTTCTTTTCTTTTTGCTGTGCTCTGTCGATGGCAGTAGGTAGCCCGGAAGCACAGGTGTGGGGAGAGAACACCTTATGCGATGGAGCTTTATAGACGGGTGATCTGCCGCTGCACCAGGGTGATTGTATAAGGGACCAGCAGAATCACTGCAGCTGTGCTGAATTCCAGCTGGAAGTGGTTGATTCTTGGTTTGGATTACTTTATTGTAAAAGACAGAAGAAAAATACCTACAGGTGTTGGATTATCTACACCAGGCACAGAAGGGGATAAAGCCACAGCCAAATCCAGCTGAACCAGATAGCCATTTAGACACAGCAGAAATGGATGATAAAACCCAGAGACATATTTGTTTTTATTGTATTTTGGGGTGGTTAAGCTAGACTGAAACAGCTTTTGTTTTCTCTCTCTCTTTTGGGTGTCATCTCCCCCCTTCTCCTTATTTTTTGTAGCCTGTTTGGAGTCACTCAGGAATTTGGCCAGATGTCGAAAGCACCAGCATCTCCTGCTTTGGGAAAAGTGAGCCATCTGCTGGTCAGGAGGCCCTTCAAACATGCCACTGTTTGATGGAGGAAGGTCATTGGTCAAATAAAGAAACTGCCTTGGCCCTGATAGGTAGAAAATTAGGTAGGCGGAGTAAACAGAACATAATGCTGGGAGGAAGAGGAAGTGAGCTCAGACTCGACAGCTCTGCTCTGGAGCAGAGACGCCATGCTCTGCTCTCCCGATAGCTCTGCTCTCTGAGGCACACGCGATGAAGCTCCAACCCAGGATGGACGTAGGTTAGAATCTTCCCGGTAAGCGCACCTTGGGGTGCTTACACACATTATTAGAAATGGGCTAGTCCAGGTGCGAGAATTAGCCTAGAAGAGGCTAGATAGAAATGGGCCAAGCAGTGTTTAAATGAATACAATTTGTGTGTTGTTATTTCGGGGCATAAGCTAGCAGGCGGCCGGGGTGCTGGGGACACAGCCCTGCCGCTCCTATTGCAACAACTGTTCACAAAAGTAGCTGGGACCTTCATGGGGAAAGGGGCCCAGCACCTGGGAACTGGTCTGTTTCACCTCCTTTCAAATTGGAATTGCAAGGGCCTGCCTAAATTTCCCAGGGAAACAGATCACACATGGTTTTGATCTCTTCCCTTCCCTCTTTGTTTTTTACTTTGCTGTTTTGTTAGTTTTCAGCAACAGTATACCCCATCTTTATATATCTTAAAAAACACTAATCCTAGGTTTTTATTAACCAAAATATTTGTGTTCTGAATAACCAGAAGATTTAAGAAGCTCTGACTGTAATTTCCTGACGTTTACTAGGTTGTAAACACAGAGAAGGGGCTCCTGGGTGTTCACCGACCTAAAGTGCCTGTCCCAGAGAAACACAACACCATTCTGGCCTTTCTAGGAAGCCCCCTGCCACACATATAGGCTTCCCTACCTCTCCTGAGTGGCTTAGCTCCATCCCTTGCTGTGCAAGTGGGAACTGAGAGATTTGCTCTCTGTAGGGGATTGCTTTCCTAGGCTGGATCTCTTGCCTCCCTCCAAGAGATCTGGCATCCTCACCCCCTCAAGGCACTGCTGGGGAAGGATGAACATGGCAGCTTTGTAGAATTTGCTGTTTGCCCACTTGTACCCCACTGTCCGTGAGCCTAGATCCCATGATTGCTGCAGAAGGCCTACAGTAGGGGTGATACTGGAATGAGCAGGAGTTTTCTCCCCCACAGTGCACTGAGCAGGGGAGGGGGGAGGGAGCCGTGCTGCTGACATATTCTGGAATTCCCCCCTCCTGGGATAAAAATGGGGTTTCCGAGGGGTGGGACAGTCTCTGCTTAGGTTGCTTGTAAAGATAAATCTGGAGAAGCATGGTTGTCCCATTGAGCAATATTTGAGCAAAAAACTACTGTAAATAACTGGTTTTTGTCTTTTGTCAAATAAAGTTGTTTTTAGTTTTAAAGTAAAAAAAAAAAAAAGAGGTAGAACTGGAGACCCCAGGCCTCCATGCATGGGTGAGCTGAGGGGATGGCTAAGGCTACACCATCCCAGGCAGGGGCTTAGCACAGGAGACAAGCCAAATTGAATGCCAGCGAAGGGAACAACCGAGGCCCTGAAAGCCCGTGGTTGGAGATCCCCCCATCCCTAAAAACCGTGAAGGGTTGCCGGGAGCTCAATGATCAATCCCTTGGGTTAAAAGAGATGGTTAAGCTGGCTGAGATGGGGACACTCACGATTAGTTGATTTATTGTTTGGAGGAGCTGCATCCAGGCAGATGGAACACGTGGGTCGTTGTACAGAAGGTCCTTGAGTGGTGGCAGGCCATGTGGCAGCAGGCAGTGGGCCCCAGGCAGAGGCGGCTGCTGGTCCCTGAGCAGTGGCTGGTCCCAGGCAGGGAGACACATGGCGGGCGGGCAGGAGACAGAGACGTGGATAGACATGACATGCAGGGTGAGGTTGAATGTTTATTCAGGGGGTTATGGAGGGGGAAGGGGGACAGAGAGAGAGGGGGAGAGGAGAGAGAGAGATGTACACTATCACTTCCTGGAAAGACCCCATGATTTAATGGAGAACGTTTGAAGGACCATAGGTATCAGCCTGTTGGATAGAGGAAGAATGTCCTTTTCCCCTATTACTTCTCTATTTTTCTATTGCTTCCTTGTTAAGAGTGAATAGGTCTGAGTTTGCCATTGGTTTTAGTAGGAAGATGTGGGACCCATTAACTCAAGGAAGAATAGTATATAAGGTCCCCTTGGTTGGATGGAGAGTGTCTGAGTCCCTTTAGAGCAGAGAGGCTCTAAATCTAAGGCTCCATTGGACAGATGGAAAGGTCTGAGGCCCAATTTGTCAGAAGGAGTATAATCAAAACTCCCTGCAATAAGGAAAGGTCTGAAGGACCTTTGAGCAGAAGAAAATTTCTGAAGATCCTTTGGATAGAGAGGAAAATGTCCAAGTCCTTCTTGGCAATGGGAGAAAGCTGAGGACACCCCCCCCCCTCCGCCGAGAAAGAAAGTGAAGGCTTGAGGCACCCTTGAGAATAGGGGAAAGGACTGAGGAATTATTTGTCACAGGAGGTAGGTCTTACATCTCGTGGCAAATGGGAAGGTCTAGGTGCCTTTAATTCTAGGAGGAAGGTCTTGGGACCTTCACAGCTGATAGAAAAGATATATGGCCCTTTCAGGCCGAAGGGAGAGGTCTAAGGTCCTACTGGTCATAAGGGGCAGGTCTCAGACTCTTTGGGCATAGGTACATGCCTAAGTCCCTTTTGTGAGAGTTGGAAGGTCTGAGGTTTCCTAGGGCAAAGGGGAGGTTTTTGGGCCCTTCTTACTCTGCCCAGCTCACCCTGGGAGTATCCACATTGTGATATTTTCCCTTTTACCAAACAGGACCTCAGATAGTCTTCTGTTCCGTGGGTCCTCAGGAAATATTTGTCAAATGAAGACCATCCCCTCTGACAGAGTGGGCTTCAGATCTTGTACCCCAACATATGCTAAGTAACTGGACTTCTGATTAAGGGAACCACAAATCTACATCCTCTGAATTTTTTTGGATGATGGGGTTGGGAAGTTTGGCTCAGTAAGTAAGTGTTCTTCCACTCTTGTGTTCCTTTTGTAATTTTTAAATTCTATTTGTCAGAGTGTTTTGCTTGCATGAATCTCTATGCACCATGTGCGTATCTGGTGTCTGTGGAGGCCAGAGATGTCATCAGATTCCCCAGGGACCGTCGTCACAGATGGCTGTCAGCCACTATGTATGTGCTGGGAATCAAGTCCAGGTCCTCTGAAAGAAAAGCCAGTGCTCTTCAGTCCCTTCTAATTCCCTTTGAAATGATTCCCTAGACAGCTGACTAGAGATCAGTCCAGGACCTTTGTAAAGCTACCTGTGGTTTTTCCATCTTTTATAATCCCAAAGTGTTTTTTTATTGATTTTTATTGAGCTCTACATTTTTCTCTGCTCCCCTCCCTGCCTCTCCCCTTCCCCCTTCAACCTTTCCCCAAGGTCCCCATGCGCCCAAGATCTCCCATGCTCAGGAGATCTTAATAGATCTATGCATGTCTCCCTTAGTGTCCTCATTGTTGTCTAAATTCTCTGAGATTGTGGTTTGTAGGCTGGTTTTCTTTGCTTTATGTTTAAAAAACCACCTATGAGTGAGTACATGTGATAATTGTCTGTGTTTTACCTGCACATTTTCAAGTTCAATAAACTTGCCAGCCCTTGACTTAAAAATACTTAAATTGTTCTTTCCAACCATTGAGGTAATTGCACATTAATTTGATGCAATGAATCCATGAAAAATGAAAAAGAAATGTATTGCCAGACTGAAAGTATGACTTGTCTGCATAGACAGCAATCATGCAAAGGTCATTCAAGAATCTTTATTTGAAGGTTTATTAATTCAAATTTAAGCTACTTTTATATTCCTCTTCCTTTGAGAAATAAAAGCATTTGCCTGTACCTAAAACCCGTCTCTGATTTTTTTTCCTGCAGTAGATGCAAACTAACACAGATATCCACAATTGGACAATGTGCAGTGAGTGAGTACTTTGGAGTACTCAGTCCTCAATGGGGTGTCTCCATCAAATCCTGCACTCAGGGCTCAGGAAGCTATACAGAAGAGGAGATAGAAAGACTGTAAACACCAGAAAAGATGGATGACTCCTAGGAAACGGTAGTTTCCAGACACAACAGGACTGATGCACATATGAATTCATGGTCACTGTGGCAGCTCACACAGGTTATATAAATTGAAGCCAGATGGGATCCCGTCACTGAGAGGGAGAAGTGAACCAAGGGTCTCACCCCTAACCAAGAAGCTATTTTCAGTTGGTACCTGCTGGAAATGGGAAATCCGTTTTCTCTAATGGTGTATCACTATGTGTATCACCCACACTTCAGAGCAGATCCCTACTTTTGGTTTCATTTTGGTTTGGTATTTTTTGTGTTATTAGTTTTTTGTTTGTTTTACTTTTCATTTTGTGGATACTTAAAGATAGAGAGAAATAACATGAAGTTTGATGGACAAAGAAGTGGGGAGGATCTGGGAGAAGTAGAGCAGGAAAAAAATCATCAAAATATATCATACAGAAATTTTTTTAAGGAAAAAAACCTCTGCTTAGAAAGACTTTGAGGGTTAAAGAATTCATTTCAATTCTTTCTCCAAGGCAATTAAATAACGTTTAAGCAGTGGGACACAAGGTGGCAGTGTTCACCTGTAGTTCTCATGTCCACACAGGCGTGTAGAATACACCCACACGCCCATGCCAGCCTTTCCACTGGATGACAAAGTTAGCTTACGGGAACATTAAAATTTGTATTGATAACAAGCATAAGATGACTATATCAGAGGATTCTCTACGGGATTTAAGTATGTGACCCATTTTTTACACTCAAAATAGTCCATGTTTTTCTTTTCCTTATGTATTGAAACGGAGCCACTTGATTAGAAAAATTATATCCACTCTGACAAAGAGAACTAGTTATTTTTTAATGAGTATTAGAATGTTCAAATTACCATGTAAGATTGGTAAATCATAGTTTTATGCAATATTTTCTCTTTGTTTATACAATAAATTATTCCCTAGTATCCAAGTCCTACCACTTGACATGGATGAACAGAATATGCTAATAACACTCTACGTGAAAATCCACATAACTCACAAACAAAAGATAACAATGGTTTCAAACACATTCAAAAACCTTGGCTACACCCCTTTAGTCTTGAAAATTAAACCATGAAGAATTGTTTCTAATCAAAACTCATCTCCAGAGCTTTAGATCTATGCAGCTAGTTAGACCTGTTTCTTTGAAGTTGTAAGAATTCTGTAGACTGAAAAATACATGTGTGCTCCCTTCAGAGCTCTGAGAACCCTATGGAAGAGGAGGCTGAAAGGGTATAAGAGCCAGAGAGCATGGAGGACACCAAGGAAACAAGATTGTCTAGACACAACAGGACAGAAACACATCTGGACTCCCAGAGACTGAGGCATCACGTACAAGGCCTGCACAGGTCTGCACCAGATCAGGTCTTAGAGCTGAGAGATGTGGGCATAAGCCCCATCACTGACCCAGAATCTATCTCTAATTTGTAACCACTTGCAAACTAAAACCTAATTTTCTCCAAGAGTCTCACTGGGAAACAAAGCACTCTTAAGGGCCGGCCACAGCATTAGATGATCAGCAGGAAGCAAACTCAATGGCGTCTTTGCAGGTCCCTTGTCCCACAATATCATGACAGTGCTCTAAAAATTATTTGTTTTTTATTTTAGTTTTACATTTTTATTCTCTCTCTCTCTCTCTCTCTCTCTCTCTCTCTCTCTCTCTCTCTCTCTCTCTCTCCAGGTCCTTTGCATATATATTATGGCTTCCAGTTTTGAGCTTTTGTGGGATTCCTGATCAAGTGGGTCTCTGTGAGTCTCTACATCTATATCTATTTCTTGTGCCTTTTTTTGGAGGTTTTCTTCCTTCTGTTTGTTTTTTTTCCTATGCTGATAGGTTAGTTTTTGCTTTATCATACCATACTATATTGTATTGTATTATATTGCATTATAATCCTGTAGAAGCCTGTATTTTTTTTCTATTGAGAGACAGAAAAGGGATGGATCCAAATGGGAGAGAAGATGGGGAGGAACTGGGAGGTGGTGGGGAAAGGAAAACCATAATCAGGTTATATTATATGAGAAAAATCTATTTTCAATAAAAGGAAAATGCATTGTGAAAATTTCATGATTTCATTTTTCTTTAGAGCTTAATAGTATTCCATCATGATCCATTTGATAGTTAAGGGGCATCGAGGTTATTTTCAGTTCCTCATTATTATGAAGGGAGTGTTTATCAGTGGAGTAGAATTTCAAATCCTTTGGGCACATGGTAAGGAGTGGTATATCTGAGTCATATGGTAGATTTATTTTTAGGTTATCGAGTTTTGTCCACACTGACACATCTACAATGCAGCTTAGGCTTGGTCATAATGAAAGAAGGCACAGGAAGATTGTAGGAGCCTGAGGAACAGGAAATTTTCTGTGAGATCGAGATTCCTAGAAATGACAGAGAAGCTACATCTATGAAAGATTATCGACATGGCTGCCTAAACAAAACAGATCAAGGATAACATCTTGATAGATATGCTTACATGAAAGGAAGAAATCTCTCAGGGTTCCAGCACTAGACAACAAAATACAGGCACCCTGCCGAGAGTGAGGGAAATAGTCTTCCCCAAGGAAGAGCCCCACAATTGGCTATTTAATACCAAGTGCTCAGTTCTGATGCCATGAACATACAAGTAACTTTACAGGGACTGAGCAAGTTGTATTTATATATTTATAAATGTGATTATATATGTATATATATGAAGATGGGAGGGATAAATGGGAAAGGGAAAATTATGTAATATTTTAATTTCAAAAATTTTAAAGTTTTAAAACAAATAAGAAACATAAAATGTAATAATAAGTAATGAGAATGAGTTCAAATGTACTGTTCATGTTTGTGGGTGGTGGTGGTGGTGGGGTGTGTGTGTTCATGATTCAACTACTTACCCTTTTAAAACAGATAAAACACCTGATTCTGGAGAATAAACGAAGGGCAGGATAAAATTGGCTAAATATGTGCATTCAAGGCATAGCAAGTATTTCAGAAAACACCAGTAGTAATCACTGATTGGTCATTGTTGCTTGTGAATTCTTGATTGGTCATACATTCATGTATTTTGTGTATGAGCACAAGCATGCATGAAGACAGCTTGGGGGGACACATGTGCCAACATGTATGGAGGTCAGAGGACAAATCAAAAAAGTTAATTCTCTCCTTTTACCATGTGGGACCTGGGAATGGAATTTAGGTTTTAAAGCTTGAAAGTAAACACGTTCATCAATAAGACATCTCCTGGCTCTATAGAATTCTGATCCCTTTTAAATATAGTGTGCCAACTAGGAAGCTTCTAAATCTAAAAGCCTTCTCTGTCCATTGCCATCACATGTCAAGTGGAATACTGAGCCAATTATTGTCCTGTTTTCACATTTTGTATCCATTATCTCTCACATCGTAGATTGTATATACCTTATTACAATGGTGAAGTAAAAATATTTGGAAATTGACAACCTCTTCATACCACTGTGTTTTGTATTGTTTTTATTCTTTTTGTGTGCACTTGTGGAAATACATGTGTGAGTATATATGTGCATGTGTATAAGGGCCTGTGTGTGTGTGAGTACACTTGTGTAAACATGTGGGCAGAACTTCACCAATTGCTCTTCTATCGTAATCTCTAGGCAGGGTCTCTTAATCAAACCCAGATCTCACTGATAGAACTAGTCTTTCAAGTTTACCCCATGGATACCTTGTCTCTGCCTTCCGAGACTGAGATTACAGAGTTACAGCCATGCTTATCTGGTATTTATTTTAATTCTGGGTATCCAAACTCTAGTCATCTTACTTGTTTAACAAGCACGATTGATGAGCATTCTTTTTTATTGTAAACCAGGTATTTTGTGTCTTCTTTAGAATAAATAATCCAAGCATGGACCAAATATTGCCTGAGAGTTTTCCTAATGTTTGTCTAAAAACTGACAAATACTAGATGACATGCAGTGTAGTATTGGAGGGTTGGGGTCTCTTTCTATTACAAATTTGCCCAGAATGTTTGTATGAAAACTGACAAATAATTAGATGGTGTGCAATGTAGTATTGGAGGGGTGGGTTTCTTTATATTCCAAATTTGCCATGACATTTGGAATTTCCTCCAATAAACTTTCAGTGGAAACATTATCAGCATCCCATGACAGTTACCTTGATCTAAGATGTCATGAATTCTCATTGTAACAGTCCTCATTTATTAGTGTGAATATTCTACCACTATCAAATTTCCAAATAGAAAGGGAAATATGAATCTGTGCTCTTTTTCCTTTTTATCTATTTCAAAACAAATAACTGGTCTTTCAAACCCCTTCAAAGGTGACCAGTGAAGCCTTGGGGGTATAGATTTTGACTTTACATCAATATATTTTGAGCACATGTATAACTTTGATATATTTCCATCATTCCTACTTTGCTACAGATGCACACATGTATTGAATATTCTACTAGAGTTTTATTTTGAGCCCCAACCACGCAAATTTGAAGGCACTTGTGAATCTGTGGCACATTATCCTTCTGTTTTCTTCACTAGAAAAGCTTTGCTTATTTCAGTTTTGGTCTGGAATGTCCCCTGGCGGCTTATGTATTTGAGGTTTGATCTCCTTTTCTAGTTTTATGATTGTTGCTGTAATAGAATGTGCTGACAAAAGCAACTCAGGGGTGAAAAAGGTTTTATAGCAGCTTACGATTCCAGGATTCAATCCAACAATGTGAGGAAGCCAAGACAGGACTTTAAACAGATAGTCACTTTACAACCACTGTCAAGAATGGAGAGAAACAAACACATACAGGCTTGCTTACTTAGTTGTGTTGAGCTCAGTTTCTCCACCATTACACACTTCATGATTCTAGGGAATGGTACTACCCACAATAGGCTGGGTCTTTTCACACTAATTAACTTAATTAAAACAATCCTACAGACATGCCCACAGGTCAAATAAATGTAAACAATCTGTCATTGAGACTCAAATCAGGTGGTTCTTGACTGTGTCAAGCTAACAAAGCTAACTGTTACAGCCCCCAAGGTAGCAGTATTCAGGTGGGGCCTTTGAAGGTGACCAGATGGTAAGGGCTCTGGCCTCTGTATTGATTGGTTTATAAGTGGATGGTCTGTTGGCAGGTGATTAAAAACTTAGTAGGTGAAACTTAGCTACTGGGACCCTAAGAGCTGTATCTTTTCCTCCCCCTCCCTCTCTCCTTCCCTTCGTACTCCCTCTCTCCTTTCCTTCCCCTCCCCATTCTCTGTCTTTAACCCATGTCCTCCAGCCATGATATCCTGCATCACCATAGGTCACAGAACACCAGAGCCAAGTTAGTATGGATGAAATTGCTGAAATTCCTCTAACATTTGCAAGCACTTGTTTACAGTGGGGAGGGGTCTGCCTAACACAAGGGGTGATCATGGGGAAGATAGTGAACGTGGGGAAAGTAAGGCATAAACTCATATAAATGTGCCTGTTTATTTCTGCCTCTGCAGCGCTCCTATTCTTAGTCCTTGAACTTTGACTTCCTGCAGGCCTGCTTTTCTATGCACTGCCACACCACACACTATGTGTCCAAGTCTCTGTTTTCCAAATCTTTTAAAAAACTCACAGCTACGTGAAACCTCCCATAGGAGAAGAAAATCCATGAACTAATTTGTACCAAAGAAAATGTCCATAATTACAAAGGTTCAATATGTTCACTGTCTTCCTAACCAACTCCTGTCCAGATTCAAATTTTAAACTCAATTTTGAGATCCATGGGAATCTGGGATTAATTGCTTTATTTCAAAAATGTATTAAGCTTCTTTCTTTTCTAAAGATTTTCTGTATTCTTTTCAAACCTCTTGAACTATGTCTTCAATATTGTTGGAACAATCCTTTGCTTTGCAGTTTTTAAATTCTATTTCCTTTCTCAAAGAATTTACATTAATTTGGAACTCATGGAGTTACTATCACCAAATACATCTTGAAAATACTTTTCATATTGTTTTTAACTCTTGCTTAAGCAGATTTATTGGTCTAAAGTAAGATTTTTTCTACTAAATTGTACATTGAAAAAATAGATATGAGTTATATTTTACATGTTACAGAGCCAGGTATACACAAGCAAAATACTGATGGATGTTTCAAATAAGAATAAGGGTCTGGGAGACAACTAAAAATTATTCTGGAACATTCCAAGAGTCAAAAGATTGATAAGCATTTACACTGACCCCTGCTCAGGAATATTTCCGTCTGTGAAGTGTTTGTTGTCTAAACTTCCATGCAGTAACTCAATATGTCTGGTGAGGCCAGCCTTCACATCACTGTGCCTGTCTTTGGAAAGTTTATATTTCCATCATTCCTTCTGCTGTGTGTGGATTACCAATTGCACACACTGTTCATATATCTTTTAGCTGTCTAACAAAGAATGTACCTAATCTCTTCAGGAAAATTAAAATCTTGGCTCTTTTCTAAGTTAAATTAAGTATTGGATGCTGAAGCAACATTATGTTAGGTGAAAAGATGTCTTGACAGCAAATAATTATCTAAACTAAATTTAAAACTTATCTACTTCTCTATTGCCAAATTTTATGCAAGATCCTTTCTGGATTCAGTAAAAATGCTTCATCCATTCATGAGATATTATGCTTTCAGACTAAAATTTTGCCGTAATTATAAATAGTAGCCTCTAAACTCTGAGCAGAATTATAAACTAGCTTGCATGGCTTTTTTGAGAATAAATGAGAATATGTCTATTAATCTAAGGAAGAGCTATAATATATTAATTGTGTCTAGTACTCTAGTCTAATTGGTGAGCCACTGACTTTATTAGGGTCAGAGGCACACAGTCCAGTCACCTTCAAATGCCTCACTTCAGAACACTACTGCACTGGAGACTGTGATTATTCACTTTGTTAACTTGACTCAATCAAGAATCACCTGAATAGAGAGTCACAATGAGAGATGGTCTCTATTGGTTATTGCTGTGAGCTTGTCTGTGAGATTTTTTTTTTAAATTAAAGGACTCAAAGTCAGCTGCTTCACCAGTTGAGATGACCCCAAAGTGGGTAAAGATTCACGAAACCTACATCCTTGAGGCTCCTTGCCTAAATTGCAGGTAGTGCCACCAAAGATCCTCATCTCCCCTAGCAATTGTTTACTGCCTACTGCCCTGGAGAGGGGACTTAAGAGTACTGTAACTTTCTGAGCTTGGTGAGTCTTCTAACTTCATAAGGTTCCTGAGCATTTAAATTTCATTAATTTTCTGAGTCCTATGAACCTCCTACAGGAGAAGACACTTAAGCTGAGAATAATCTTCTGGCATACTTGCCACTATTAACATAGTTTTTCAGGAGGTAGAATAATATAGAGGCAGAGGAAAAGCAAATGCATGAGTAGTAAGAGAGAAAGCAGGTAAATTAGATCACTTTTATTTCATATAATAATCAGAGGATACAGAGTGAAGTCATTTCTAGTCTCAAAGTGTTTATCATGTAACGTGTTCACTCTGGAAGTGATTGTTACACTCTCTGCTTTAGGCACATGTGTCTAGTTTAAATTATGGCCATAATCTGTATGGCTTGTTCATGCTAGCTTATCTGTGTTTTATTCAGTGCTTCCTGATGAATGGGAAGGAGGGAAACAGCAGAGCTTTCATAATACTAAATTTAGAATATATCCTTTGACTTTATTTCATTCAGAACCACTGTCTTTTGAACATCATGGGTTCGAGTGACAGTTGATATCTTGCTGATCCTTGAGGAAGTCATTAACACTGTAAGAAGGCATTTGCTCTGTCTACAAAGCTGCCCCCATCCTCCTTCCACTTGATGATGAACTTGACTCAGTGTTCAAAAATCACTCCTACTTTGGCATCATGGACTACCTCAACCCCAAAGTAGAATAATGGCTTTCTCTTTTCTTTTTCGGTTGTGCTACTTAAGCCACAGTCTTTTAGTAGAATCATGATACTGTGATAAATTTCTGCTACTATAACAAATTAAGATAATCAATGAAGAGTGAGGAAAGGTTGAGTTTTGCTCACAGTTGAAAAGGTTCACCCATTCTTGGTTAGCACTGTGGTTTCAGAGGACTTTAGTAAATTCTAGTGTATTTAATTTTTTTCACTGTATGACTAGGAATTAAAAGAATGAAAGAAGTAGAGCCTGGAGTCCCTCTACATTCTTCAGAGTTGTTCCATTGGGTACCTAATGACTTCCCACTAGAGTCCATCCTCTAAGTGTTCTGTATCTCTCAATAGCACAGTATTAGGGTTGTATCACATGAGTCTCTAAAAGCCACTAAATTTGAGTAGATCAGATGCCATCCCTCACTGTAAGTTCTTTACAAATGGATCCATTTATTCACCATTATGCAAGATACATAGCAAGATTGTCTTGCCAACAATTCCATAGTCAATGCATTACGCTGTTCTGATCTTAGATATTGTGGATATAATAGTGAACACAGTACATACTTTGCTCCTAAAAACTAACAAGTCAAGTAATCCATCCATTCTTATTTAATCATTTAACATATATCATGTTTGACTGTCTTACAAACTAACTCAGATCATGTAGATTACCTGCAGCAAATTCTCTTCATTTGTGGCTATAGGGATCTTTGGTTTAGGGGGAAACGCAGTTTGTGGTTTTTCACAGATCCTTATCCATACAAGACCTGACAAAATCTTTCCCATCATGTGTGGCTGAGGTAATTGATCTTTCCTCTTGGAGTCGCTAGAAGGACGACTTCCTAATACCCATTATGTCTCAAAGAGGAGAGCATAAAGGAAAATCTTGAAGGACCTAAGACAAAATTTACAGACTTGGTACATTGGTTATTGTAAACTGAAATGCCACTGGGGAACTGTAACATTAGAAGTGTCATAGCTTTGCTGAGTCAATCTTTCATCTGCCCAAGTGACCAGGCATGCAGTATAATGCCTCTTCTTAAATTTTCAAAGTGTAACTGGAGGCCAAGACCTGAAAGAAATTTAAGAATGAACACATATGTCAAGTGTATAAGCCCAATATGTATAAGTAAGTAAAAATAATCTATTCATGGTCAGTTCCTCTTTGGGTATTAGCCAGAGCTATATGCATGTTATTATTTTAAAAGCTTCTGTCATATATTATTCTCTAAGTGTATAGTGTGATTTCTCACTTGGAAGGTATTTATTAATTCTAGAACAAATTCTTTGACAACTAGATACTACTTTGATGCTTTTTTTCTTGATAATCAGCTCCTACATTAACTGAGTCCTAGATCCAGCTAAAAATACTGCATAAGAAGGGGGAAAGTGTGTAGTCTTCTCATCTCCAGTCCCAAGCACACACTCTCACACAATGTCTCAAAATTCTGACCTCTGATGCTAAGGAAGCATGCACCCTTGGAGAAGTACTTTCCACCATGAAAGAGGGGTATACTCAAAGCTTTTTCAAGGTTAACTTGATGATCACTCTAATGACATCTTTTTAACCTTTATTAGGTATCCATTATAAAAGATGCTATTCTTCTTTCATCAGGTTTATTCTAATTGTGAGTATTAATAAGAAACATCCTTAGATATTAGTTTGTCCTTTGAAACAATGCCTTAATACCAGAGACAAGTACAGGGAAAGGAAACACACAGAGGAACTGTCCTACCTCTTTCCAAGAGCACCTCTATTAATAGAGCATTTTCTGACTTTTTAAAGCTATTATGATGATTGTTTAATGTTGACTGCTATGTTGAAAGTGTCTGGAATCATCCAGGAAGTAAACTTTTCAGCATGTCTGTTAGGGAGTTTCTAGACAAGGTTAATTAACTAGGGAAGACACACCCTAAGTGTGGAAGGTACTTTCCCATGTATTGGGGTCCCAGACTTGAGGGAAGAGGGAGAGGAGAGAAAGAGAAAGAGTGCTGAGCAGAAACATTCATCTCTCTTTGGTTTCTGACTGTGGATGCAGTGTAACCAATGTAGCTGCTTCACACTTCTGATACCATTCTTTATTCACCATTATTGACTGTAGCCTTATCTTTCTAAAGATGCATTGGTCACAGCAAGGAGAAAAGTAGTGACATAACTGTGCTATATCTATTGAAATCACTTATTTCCACCATGATTATATTTGTTGCTCAGAACAACAAGGTCAACTTCTAATGCTGTGAAATAAACAACCCAATGTAACAGTTGCTGTTGGGGGAGGAATAAGGTTTTGTTTCTCTGTATTCTTGACTTTGCCTATACTGGTCTCTGATACAAAATAATTCCTAAAAACTATCATTTTTCAGGAGAAGCTGTCTGTTATTAACACTGACAACTGGAAAGAACTGCATACCTGTAATGAATATCCTATTTATTGGTTCTTCTGGTTGTATACATAAAGTAACCATTTCTGGAAATAAGAACAATTGTAAAATAGATACACAATTCTCAAATAAGGAAATCAAAGAAGGAGAAACTATGGTGGACCACAGTGGATACTTTATAGGCCTTAAAGATCTATTATCTTCTGTAGTCTAAACTTTTTTAATTAATTAATTAATTAATTTTTATTGAAAAAATTTCCACCTCCTCCCTGCCTCCCATTTCCCTTTCCCTCCCCTCACTCCTCTCCCCCTCCCCCCATTCCTTTCTCCCTCCCTCTCCAGTCCAAAGAACAGTCAGGGTTCCCTGCCCTGTGGGAAGTCCAAGGTCCTCCCCCCACCATCCAGGTCTAGGAAGGTGAGCATCCAAACAGGCTAGGCTCCCACAAAGCCAGTTCATGCAGTAGGATCAAAACCCAGTGCCATTGTCCTTGGCTTTTCATCAGTCCTCATTTTCTTCCATGTTCAGAGAGTCTTGTTTTATCCCATGCTTTTTCAGTCCCAGTCCAGCTGGCCTTGGTGAGCTCCCAATAGATCAGCCCCACTGTCTCAGTGGGTGGGTGCACCCCTCACGGTCCTGACTTCCTTCCTCATGTTCTCCCTCCTTCTGCTCCTCATTTGGACCTTGGGAGCTCAGTCCGGTGCTCCAGTGTGGGTCTCTGTCTCTATCTCCATCCATCACCAGATGAAGGTTCTATGGTGATATGCAAGATATTCATCAGTGTGGCTATAGGATAGGGTCATTTTAGGTTCTCTCCTCAGCTGCCCAAGGAACTAACTGGGGACATCTCCCTGGACACCTGGGAGCCCCTCTAGAATCAAGTTTCTTGCCAACCCTAAGAACTTCTTATGCTGCTTGGCAAAACAATGAATAAACTCTTCTCTGTTGAGGTCTCAACTCCATTCACAACCAATTGCTTGGATAACACATTAAGCCCCCAAAAGAGAATTCTTTATTTGAGCTACTTTTCATTGCTCCTCCCTAAGCATTCCCAGGAAGAAAAAATGAGGATAGGGAATGAGAAGAAGGACATATCGATGGAAAGTTATTGTTGGCATTTGATGCAAGACTTGGTCACATTCAGTTGGAAAGATATAGAGTTTTAAATTGTGCAAGGTTACAGGAAGGTGAAGAGTGTCTTAGGATCACAGAAAGACTTTGTCTTGTTGAAAGGAAAGTATTAGAGAATGTTGACAGCTTGCATACTCCACACAAAAGAGCAGTTGTGATGAGAGTTTATTACTACAAAAGATGAAACCGACAGTGACAACTACAGAGAACAATTGAGAGTGCCTGGGCCATCAACCCTTCAGCATAGTCTTTTAATAGACCCATCTCCCTGCCCCCTGGGGCAAATCAGCTTCACCAAATCTCACTATTGTCAAATTTGCAGTAATCACATGCAAGAGGGAAACAGGAAGTACAAAATAGCACATTAATATGCAGCACTCTGTCTCCAGAAGGGAGCCTCAAAAGCAGAATGAGACATTAATATTTGTCCTGAGATTCTTTCCCCTGGCCTTGAATCCAACAGCAGGATTCTATCACAATAATAAACATAGTGCTTCAGCTTCCAATACTGGAAATGGACCGTGGGTTTCCAGAAAGTGAATTTTCAAAGATTCTTATGTCTGTTTCTTGAAAGATAACAGAGAGACGCCTGCTTCTCTCCAAGACACCCACATGTAATTAGGACTTCAAACTGTCTGCTCATTTTCTATCCCAGAGCCTTGATCATTTATAGAATGCACCAAATGAATTTGTGGGTGTTGCTATGTCCATGATTATCTTTTATTTCTGAATATGGAAAGGAAATAATTTTCTATTCATGTAGTTTAAATTCTCCCATACATCTAAATTTTAGAGACTTCATTTTATTTTATATTCTAGCCACACATGCGTGCGTGCGTGCATGCGTGCGCGTACACACACACACACACACACACACACACACATCAGATACTCACAGAACACATGCAGGAAACTGACAGCCAGTGGGTCTCTACTGTGGTAATTAATACAGGCTTTGGAGAAGGATGTTATTTTCTCTCCTGGAGATATTAATATGTGATGGCATGCCAATTTGGTTATGTTTAAATGTCTGTGGTCACAGAGAGGAAAAAAAAATACCCAAATTTTATCTTGAAGCAAGGGCATGGAAGTTTGCCTTAACTCCTAAGAAACTGGAATTTCCCACAAAATACAATGCTGACTGGTGGTTTTCACAGAGACAGAACCTAGGTTTACAGGAGTCCAGGCAAAGTGAGATACAGTAACTTGCTGATTAGTAGTCATAGAGTTTTCTGACTGTAAGAACATTTAAGGATGGTAGTGAAAGATTCATAGAAGCATAAATATAATTAATGTAACTTATGTGTTTCATTTTAAAATGTTTAAAGGCCACATAGACACACACACATGCATTCATGCAAACATACACACACACACATGCACCCATGCACACATACACACATATACAACATTAGCAAAATGTTTGTAATTTCTAGCACTCATAATGAAAGAGGATACCAATCTGCAGAATGGTGATTGTTGGGCTGTTGTTGAAGGCACTACTAGAAGTTAGTTTTATCCAAACTCTCCTCACATACATAGTTGAACAAGTAGGGCTAGGACGAGTATTCAGCCAGTAATCTATTTCTTAAAACCAAGAAGATCTGAGTCTGATTCCTGAGTCAGTGTAAAAGTTGCGCATAGTGATTCAGAATTTGTAATTTCAGAACTAGGGAACTGGAGACTGGAAAATCCCGAGAGCTCACTAGCCAGCCAGCATAGATGAATCAGTGAATTGCATGTTCAGTGAAATATCTTGTCTCAAAGTTGAAGATCAGTATAGGAAGGCACCTTATATCATCCGTTGGTCATCAGAAACATGCACACATGTACAAATTGGATAAGGAAAATTTTCATAAGCATATAATTGTGATCATGAGTGTTATAAGCTGTAAAGTTGACTCCTGTTGTTATTCTGTCTTTACCTTTATACTTATTGACATGACTGCATTACTCTCAGAAATGTCGTAGGATACACAAAGTTTCCATGTATAAACACTGTATTAATTTTGATGCTCTCTGTTATTGGAGATCAAGACTCATACAATGGAAACTAACCTTTTCTAGCAATATGACTGAGGACAAGAGTTATGTCAGAATGTGATCATGGGGAAAACGGAGAAGCACAGAACTAATTCTTCACTCCATGGTCAGGTGTGTTCACAAAATTCTATCACCATTATTTAATATTTGACACACAATAATTAAATATTACTATTTTCAAGGTAACATTCTTATGAGGCTGTGTCATTTTCATACCAGTGCCTTGTGCAGACATGTCCCTACTGGCTGATAACAAAAGTATTTCCAGCTCCATGATGATGAAGATACAAGGTGTCTGTCTTGTTCCTTAGATGAATGACAGAGACTCAGGGTGAGCTCTTTTAAGGTTTTATATTCATCTCTCAAGGCCTAACTCTGTCTGGAAGGATGGTTCTAAAGGGAAAAGGTAAAGAGACACTGTATGCTGGGTAATAATTCCAACAGGAAAAAGGGAGGCTATTATTAGGGGGGAAAGAGGTTGTGGGAAAAAAACTGAATTTATACTAGTAGTAAAAATTTCAGTGAGAAAGGAAATAAAGCTAAGAAGCAGCAAAAGTAATCATAACACACACACTACTATATTCTATTAAAATAAAGTACAGAGGGCGATATAAACCTAGAAAGAGTAACATGGGGGTTGGCTTTAGCACAACAGGGTATTTTGAACATTAAATCAAACTACTAAGTAATGCTCATGCCATCCAAGCAACTCACATAGAAGGCTAAGATGTTGCAGCCCGGCCAACTCTATGAAAATTTGTGGAATAAAAATATTTTATTCATCTCTTGTTCTGGGTTCTGAAACTTTATAAAGACATATCAATATCTAACCTAGCCAACTCTTCATCTTATTTCAACTTTACCATCAAAGAGACCCTGTGTTTTGCTTCACATCTGACAGGCTTTAAAACAGATGGCAAGCCGACAGAAATTTAATAAGTTTAAGAATGCTTAGTCTTCAGAACCTAGCATAATCATCATCAGAGAGGTTTATCCAGCAACTGATGGGAGCAGATACAGAGATCCACAACCAAATTTTAGGTGGAGCTCAGGGAACCCTGCAGAAGAGGACAAGAAAAGATTGTGGTAGCCAGAGGGATCAAGACACCACAAGAAAACGGTCCACAGAATCAACTAACCAGGGCTCATAGGGGCTCACAGAGTTTGGACCTACAATCAGGGAGCCTTATGGGTCTGAATGAGGTCTTCTGCATATATGAGTCTTCAGGGATATGACCTAGGTATTCTGCATATATATTATAGCTGAGAAGCTTGGTGTTCGTGTGAGATCACTAATAATGGGAGTGGTGGGGGGAGGAGTGTTGTCTGTAATCCTTTTGCCTATGTGTAGGAACCTTTTCCTCCTACTGGGTTGCCTCACCCAATCTTAATAAGATTGTATGTTTCTGATCTTATTTCGCATATTATGACATTTTTGATTGATGTCCCTGGGAGGCCTGCTCTTTTCTGAGGGAAGATGGGGGTGGGGATGGATGGGGGAGAGAAGAGGTAGGGAAGATCGGGTGAGGGGAGGGAGTGGAAAGTGCAACCAGAATGTTATATGTGAGAGAAAAATAATAAAAGAATGTTTAGTCTTGATTGATATTGGAACAGAACAATAAATGAAATGGAGATGGATAAATTCATTAAAGGTTGTATAAAATTATGATCTTGAAATGTTCTTTCCAATCTATACAGAACATGAACTTGTGCTTTTGTATGTGAATTTTTGAATAATTGTTTAGAAAAAAAGTTTGTTGTGACAGTGGATGGTTCTAAATCCTTATATATTAGTAGAATACCCCAATATGAATGTGGAATGGGGACAAGTCATCTGACTGACAAGTATTGCAACTAACTCTGTCAAAGGCACTCGTCATAACTTTAGAGGTAATAACTCTGTTAATTTGATCCAGTTCATATAATGGCTTTACCTTATGAGCTTATGGAAGAGAAGAGAGTATTTTTAGTTTAAAATCTAGCACCATTATTTAAGAAATATATAGTCCCAGAAGGTGACCATCAGTTCATTTAATGAGTTCAACATTCTGGTTTTGATTGAAAGTCTTAACTATTATTTGACAGGAAGATGGGGAAACCTAGTGATTAGGTGTAGAACAGATTTAGACTTGAGCTTTTGTTACTTGTTATAATGGATTCAGGGTCATTGATGTCCAATAAGAAAATGTCAAAAAGGAATGACAACATATGACCAGTTTGCTTGAGAGGGTTGTTTTTTTGGGGGGGGGGTTGTTTTGTTTTGTTTGGTCTGGTTTTGTTTTGTTTTGTTTTGTTGTTGTTGTTTTTTGAGGTTTTTTTGTTTTGGTTTGGTTTGGTTTTGGGAGCCAGATGATGGCATTTCTGGTGTGTGCATGTGGAAACCAGAGAGAAACATCAGATATCATTCCTCAGGTCATGTGCACTTTTTTGACACACGTCTTTGCACTGGCCTGGAAATCACCAAGTAGGCTAGGATAGTCAATGAATCCCGGTGATCTTTCTCCATAGTTCTGGAATTACAACTATGTACCACCACATCTTTTTTACTTATTCATTCATTTTTGTAATTATTTATTCATTTGCTTGCTTGTTTGTTTGTTTACTTTGGTTTTTATACAGAATTTCTCTGTGTAACATCTCTGGCTGACCTGGAACTCACTCCGTAGACCAGGCTGGCCTGAACATACAGAGATCTACCTGTCTCTGCCTCCCAAGTACTGGGAATAAGGCGTGCTCTACCACCACCCAACTAACACACCTGTTTTTTTGTTGTTGTTTACTTGTTTTTTTTAAAAAAAAATGTAGGTTCTTGGAATCAAACTCAGATCTTCTGTTTGTCAGACAAGCACATAACCTACTGAGAGAGCTGAGGCTGAAATTGTATGGTGCTGAAGCAAGTCTAGGATTGTAAACTATGCATGCTTAAATATGGTAGTGAGAAGCAGGAAAATTCCTAACACTCATTGGAAGAACTTGGCAACCCTGTAACTGTTGCACAGGCTTTTGCTGCAGCATTTTTTGAACAGGCAGTTTTATCATGGGACCAGAGTCAAGTCACCTAGAGAAATGCAATCACCTATGCTTACATTTTCTTGAAATTGCTGGATAGGGAAGCCTATTGTTGCATTTTTTCAGCTGCATAGATAGCTATCATTTGGTCCTAAAGCCCTCTTGAAGAGTTTTTAATGCATACGAAAATGACTCTGAAGATGGCAGAATTGCTTCAAAGGCAGGACTTTCTTACTTTTGGCCTCTCCCCCAATCTTTCACTTCAGCTGGAACTCAAGGTTTGTCTCCTGGAACAGCCATTTCCACTTGAAATAGCCAATTGAAATGGCATTTCATTTTGTTGAGCTTAAATATCAAAAAAGGCGAACTTAAAACGTATTAAACAGACAGAGGTTTTCTCTGCATTGTTGTCATTTAAACAAAGCCTTTTACTTAACAGAGCTAATAACAAGCCCTATCATAAAACTAAAATGACTGTATATTTACAATGTTGAATTATAAAATCCTTTCCCATTTCTGGCACACAGCTCTTGCATAGCCTGGTGTGGGGACTAGTCACCCTGGTTTTATCAACTGGGTCAATTTTTGTTCTTATCTTCATCTTTCCATTTCTGCTGTATTTCTTGTATGCCACCTTTAAATTAATTCTGCTGCTATGCAGAGTGTCATTTACCATGCCTACAATGAAATTAAAATTTTCATAGTTCATAAAATTAGTTTTGTAAAATTGAAAATTGCAATGTCTTAACAGAAATAGCAGATTACAATATTTTAGAACTTGATTATATCCTCCTAGCCCCCAAACAAGCTACATTTTTGGTCTGCTATTTTTTTTTCCAACAAAAGGACATAAAAGAATGTTCAAGTGTCTGGGAATATAGCCAAATATCCATCAAGACAACTGCAGTTTTATTGTTGTTAATTCAGGTGCTCGGTGAGGACTAAACCACAGCTGGGCCCAACTTTGCATAGGTTCTGATGATCCAAATTCGTGTCTTCATGCTTGAAAAAAAAAAAAAGAAAGAAAGAAAGAAAAAGCACCTTACCCACCGAGCAATCTTCCAAGCCTGTGCACGCTCCTTTTAAAGTTTGTTCAGCAATGCCCATCTCTAAAAGACTTTTCAGTATAAATATGTGTAGACTTACAGAACGAAGACTTAATCTTCCTGCATTCACCCAGACGGTGATGTGGAAGTGATTCTTCTTGCTTACTATAAGGCATTTTGTTCTGCTCTTCTTTCTTGATCATGCTTGGTTTAGACTCTACACTCAACCAAAGGAACACCCATTGTGTTCACTTTCACCATTGCTAGCTTTGCAGATAGCTGGAGTTACAAGCCTGGGAATGCTAGAAGTTGGGCAGAGGCCCAAATGAAAGTCAGTTAGTATCAGAGAGGAAGAGAATTCTGCCAACAGTTCACACAAATCTAGAAGTGGAGATTTTTTTCAGACCCTTTCAATAGAATCCAAGTCTGAACCTTAGTTTGACTGAGAGCCTTGAGAATACTCTATTAAAGAACTAGGAGGAGATGTGTGTCATGTAATAAAATGGACCATCTTAAACTGCTACATTTGGAGCAACTTTTCACACCAGCACTAATAGGTATGTGTTGTCTTAGGGTTATTATTGCTGTGATGCTACACCATGATCAAAGCAATTTGGAGAGGAAAGGGTTTATTTTCACATCACAGTTCATCATCAAAGGACATCAGGCTAAGAAATCAAACAGGGCAGGAACCTGGAGGCAGGAGGTGCTGCAGAAGCCATGGAGGGGTGCTGCTTACTGTCTTATTCCTGTGGTTTTCCTCAGTGTGCTTTCTTATAGAACCTAGGACCACCATCCCATGGAAGACTCCACCCACAATGGATTGAGCCCTCTCCCCTTAATCGCTAATTAAGAAAATGCCCTATAGGCTTGCCTACAGTCTGATCTTATGAAGGCATTTTCTCATTGAAATTCCTTCATCTGATGACTTTAGCTTGTGTCAGGCTAACATAAAATTAACCAGCATAAGTGTTCTCAACATGACTTACACCAGGTCCTGTAAATCTTCATTCTGAAACACTGTCAGTTGCAAAGGTTGGGATTTTCAGGAAGGAAACATTCATTCAGATCAAGCTTTCTGAAACAAAAGGTAGGTAAAAAGTGAGTCTTTCCAAGGCTATAGAGATGGCTCAGCACACCTACAGCTGTGTACTGTTCTTGCACAGGACCTGAGTTCTATTCCCAGGATCCAGGTCAGACAGTTCACAACTACCTGTAATCCAGCTTCAGGGGATCTGACCTCCTCTTCTAGCCTATGCAGGCAATTAAAATATAAATGCATAAACAGTCTATCTTCAAGCTGAAGAACCATGTTGCTTATTGATGCTGAAACTGGTAGAATATGCAAGTTTACTTAAAAATACAGGCTCTTCTAGTCCCTTGAAAGATAAATACTTTAATCTATTTCTATACTGCTCCCAGACATTTCAGAAATGAATGCATAATTAAGCTGACTGCTAATATTTGCTTCTCTCTGTCTGCCTGCACTGTGGTTAAAGGTCGAGAGCTCTGCCAAGTTTATCACTCTTCAGGTGATTGCATAGCATATTCCCCATGCAGGAAGAATACTGGAGACTTAAGGCAGAATGAACACATGGTAAACAAACAATTTCAAGATTGTTGAAAGGAATGATTCTCCTGTGATTTGAAGTAATCCTCAAAATTGCAGCTTGTAACAATCTAAGACTGGTACTGTAGCTTTTTCTTATGCAACGCACTCGTGATGTTTCTCACATGGAAAGTAATATATAATTCACCTGCTCATTTTATCACAAGTTGCCAGGAGCCAGGAACTGCTCCTTGCTCAAATTCAATCTTTCTCCAATTAGATTGTGAAATAGCAGCTGTTACTATAAGTGGAGAAGGATTGGCTTTTGTTTGATTTTCTAAGGAATGTATAAAATTCTGCTGACTTCCACACCTTCTTCTGACATAGTCCAAATATATGCATCTAAGTTAACAAAAGGTAAACAACTGCTAAAATTTGTAGCATAAAAACATTTTGAAGATAAACAATTGTGCCAGGTATTTTTTTGGAGGGGTGTTTTTTTCTGAAAAACAAGGAATGGTGGTTGAAGGATTGAATACCCTGTTCCAAAATCCGGCGACATCTGTTAACACAAAACCAATGAAAACTGATGAGTTAGAAAGTATTGGGATTCTGTGATGTGGGAGTGTCATATCAATCTGTTGATTTCATTGGCTGAGCAATAAAAGAAACTGCTTGGCTGGCCCTGATAGGTTAGAACATAGATGGGTGGAATAAACAGAATAGAATTCTGGGCGGAAGAGGAAGTGAGGTCAGACTCTGCGCTGCTTCCAGAGGGACTGGACAGCCGCCATGCTCCGCTCTCCCAGGCAGCTGCAACCCACGATGGACTTAGGCTAGAATCTTCCCGGTAAGCGCACCTTGGGGTGCTTACACACATCATTAGAAATGGGCTAGTCCAGGTGCGAGAATTAGCCTGTAAGGGTTAGAGTTCATGGGCCAAGCAGTTCTTAAATGAATATAGTTTGTGTGTTGTTATTTTGGGCATAAGCTAGCCAAGCGGCCGGGGTGTTGGGGACGCAGCCCCGCCGCCGCTTCTTATTTCAACAATTCTGAAGTACAAAGTGTTTAAGAGTGTGCTGTGTGTGAGAGAAGGGGAAGGGTGCACGGTACACAATTGTTCAGTATGTATGCAAGGATCTGCAAATTTTGCATGCAGAGGATGTGTCTGAAGTTGAGGATGAGCTATAGCATCTACTGCCCTGGGAAATCATTAACTGAAAAAAGCATAAGGTTATGGAGTAGTATTTCTAGAGAACCTTCTCTGAGATCTCTATTCAATAATACCCTGAGTTCAAACATTGTTTGAATATACACTTTGATTAAAAATAAATGAGAAGAAATTCTTTTCTGTTGTCTTTAGCAGTCAGCTCACTCTTAAGATTTTTCCTCATTACATGAATCTAGGATAGAGTAGGATCTCTGATGAAGGTAGCTGGGATGGCTCATCTCAATTCACCTTGCAGAGGTCTGGAATCTATAAGCTGTTGGGCAGACCGGTGAGGAATTTTCTTGATCAGCTTAAGTGGGCATATCCACATTAAATGTGAGTGGCCCGTTCCAGTGTCAGCACAGCCCAGAAAAAAGGAGGTCCAAGGGAAAATTTTTTGCCTTTTGTCTCAATGTCTTTGTTTCTCACCAACGAATTCATTCACTCAGTTGCTGACACCAAAACCCAGCTTTCTCATGTTTCCAATATGTACTAAATACCAGTGGCTCTCCAGAAATGCTCCAGAGCATTTCTTTCAGAGCCAGAGAGGGACTTCTGAGGCATAGAGTCATGTGGAGTGGGAACTTACAGGATTCTTGGCCTCTCTAGTGTAATGGCAGCCACTGTTGGACTAGCCAGCAAGTATCGTACAATCCTATCTAATAAGTTCATTTTTAATATGCATTCACTCTCTTGGTTCTGTTTCTCTAGAGAAGCCTGACTAATGCAGTCATTTAAGGAAAAAATTTTCCCTTACCATGGCTGAATATGCTTCCATGGGTTTCCTGGAACTATCTTATGATTTCTTTTTTATAAATGACACCAGCTTTGTCAACTCCCTTCTTTCCATCATTGGCCATTCTTGCTCCAAAGCATCAGCACCATTATTATATATTCTGTATTACCTCTCTACCTAAGATGAAAGACCTAAAGGAATAAATTTCTAAGTGTGTTAGTCTGGTTCTATGAGGTTGTAGCATGCCACTTTCAGCTTCTGTTTAATCCAGCATCATCTGAGGTCTACCCTTAACATCATCTTTTCTAGAATGGAATGCAAACTGCATATTACACTGTGCAAAGACACTGTGGTAACTACTATATGCTCCATCATCCTGTGCTTCTGTTATCTGCAGTAATCCCAGATAAACTTGTCTTTTGCTGTGGTCAAAATATCATAAGGTGCTCTACAAGGCTCCAAACCCATATTAAAAATGTCTATATCCTGGGACTGGAGAGATGGTTCAAAGATTCAGAGCACTTGCTGCATTTGCACAGGATCTAGGTTCTAGGTTCAGTTCCCAGCACCCACACGTTTACTCAGAAACATCTGTAACTCCAGTTCCAGAAAATTCAATGCCCTCTTCTGGCTACCACAAGCAGCAGGCATGTATGTGATATATAGTCATTTATGAAGGCAAGATAGTCATGCACAAAAAATTAAAAATATAGAAAAATTAAAAGGCATGTATCCTAAAATGAACTATTTTTGAGGAAATACATTTGTAATTTTTTAACTATGAGAACCCACTGTCTTGTCATAAACAATTTGAGTATTTTTTACTGCATTTTTTGTATAAAAATAATTTTACAGCTATTTTTATACATCTGTTTGGCTTTTTATTTCTTATTTTAAAACAATCTTATTTTACATACCAATCTCAGTTCCTTCCAGTCCCATTCTTCCACTCTCCCCATCTTCTCCCACTCCACACCACAACCACTCCTCAGAAAGGGTGAGGCCTCCCATGGGGAGTCAGCAGTCTGACACATCACTTGAGGCAGGATCAAGGCCCTCCCTCCTGTATCTAGACTGAGCAAGGTATCCCTCCACAGGGAATAGGCTCCAAAAAACGAATTCATGCAGTAGGTATAAATATTGGTCCACTGCCAGTGACCCCACAAACTGCTCAAACCACACAACTGTCACTCACATTCAGAGGGCCTGATTTGATCCTATGCAGATTTCTCAGCTGTCAGTCTGATGTCAGTGAGCTCCCTAGCTTAAGCCAGCTGTTTCTCTGGGTTTCTCCATCATGGTCTGGGACACTTTGCTCATAATATCACTTCTCCCTCTTTGTGGCTGTACTCCAGTTCAGCCCAGTGCTCAGCTGTGGATCTCTACATCTGCTTCTGTCAGATACTGGATGAAGGTTCCCCTCTGTATGTTGTGAATACCATTAGCTAATAAAGAAACTGTCTTGGCCTGTGATAGGGCAAAAGAATAGAGCTAGGCAGGGAAAACTAAACTGAATGCTGGAAGAAAGAAGGGTAGAGTCAGAGAGAAGTCCTGGAGCGCTGCTGGAGACAGAAATGTAGGCCAGGTTTAGCCTTGTGGTAAAATATAAAATAATAAAAATGGGTTAAATTAAGATGTAAAAGCTAGCCAATTAGAAGTTAGAGCTAACAGGCCAAGCAGTAATTTAATTAATACAGTTTCTGTTTGGTTATTTTGGGAGTGTGGGTGGCCTGCTACTACAGTCATCAATCTGATTACTGGGGAAGGGCATTTTAGGTACCTTTTCCAATATTGTTTAGATTTTTAGCTGGGGTCATCCTTGTGGATTCCTGGGAATTTCCCTAGTGCCTGGTTTCTTGCTAACCCCATAATGGCTCCCTCTTTCCAGACACATCTTTCCTTTTAATCCCTCTCTGTCCTTCACCCAACTCAACCTTCCCGATCTCTCATGTTCTCCTCCCTGCTCCTCTTCTCCCCTCCACACTCTCCTACCAACCTCCCCCATCCTACCATGCTACCACTTTACTAAGGAGACCTTCACTATTCCCCTTCCCAATGGGATCCTTGTATGTCACTCTTAGGGGTCTCCTTGTCCTGTCCTTTTTGAGGTTGTGAACTGTAGGCTGCTTATCTTTTGCTTTATGTCTAATATCCACTTATGAGTCAATACACAATGTGTTTGTCTGAGTCTGGGTTAGTTCACTCAGGATGATTTTTTCTAGTTTCATCCATTTGTCTGCTAATTTCAAGATGTCATTTTTTTCTGCCGAGTAGTACTACATTGTATTAACGTACCACATTTTCTTTATCCATTTTTCAGTTGAGGGACATCTAGGTTGTTTACATGTCTGGATATTATGATTAATGCTACTATGAACAGGTTTGAGCAAATGTCCTTGTAGTATGGGTCTGCATTCTTTGAGTATATGCCCAAGAGTGGTATTGCTGGCTTTTGAGGCAGATTGATTCCCAATTTTCTGAGAAACCACCATACTGATTTCCAAAGTGGTTGTACAAGTTTGTACTCCCACCAGCAAAGGATGAGTGTTCCCCTTGCTGCACATCTTGTTCAGCATAAGCAATCATTGGTGTTTTTTTTAATCTTAGCTATTATGTCAAGTATAATATCGTATCTCAGAGTCATTTTGATTTGCATTTCCCTGATGACTAAGGATGTTGAGCAGTTCCTTAAGTGCCTTTCAGCGACTTGAGATTCCTCTGTTGAGAATTCCGTTTAAATCTTTGTCCTATTTTTTTAATTGGACTATTTGATACTTTCATTTCTAGTTTTTTTGAGTTATTTGCATATTTTGGAAATCAACCCTCTGTCTGATGTGGTGTTGTTGAAGAATTTTTTTCCAGTTCTATAGGTTGCCATTTTGTCTTGATGACTTGAAAAAAAAAAAAAAAAGACTGCTTGCTTATTTCCTGACCACCCAAACTCAAATAACTACACGGAAATATTAATTATAACACTGTTTGTCCTATCAGCTCAGGCTTCTTGTTAAATAACTCTTACATCTTACTTTAATCCATTTCTATTAATATATGTATCACCACAAGACTGTGGCCTACTGGTAAGGTTGTGGCAACTGTCTCCTTCGGCAGCAACATGGCATGTGGCTGCCTCTCCCTTCTTTCCTCCTATTTCTCCGCTTAGGATTCCTGCCTTGCTGTATTCTGCCCTGCTGTCAGTCAAAGCAGTTTCTTTATTAACCAATGGTAATAAAACCTATTCACAGTATACAGAGGGGAATTCCACATCAGTGACTGTGCCCTTTGACACAGAAGCATCTCAGTCTCAGGTCTCATTTATTAATTGTTGACCTCAGTGTCTGAGTTACTGGTGCTATATTCAGGAGGTAGTATCCCAAGTCAATGCATTCAAGTCTACTTTCCACTTTCTTTTCTATCAGGTTCAGTGTGGCTAGATTTATGTTGAGATTTTTACTCTATTTGGACTTGAGTTCTGTGCATGGGGACAGATATGGATCTATTTGCATTCTTCTACATGTCGACATCCAGTTATGCCAGCAGCATTTGCTGAAAATCTTTCATTTTTTCATTGTGTAGTTTTAGCTTCTTTGTCAAAGTTCAGGTGTTCATAATTGTGTGAACTAATATCATGGTCTTCAATCTGATTCCAGTGGTCCACCTGTCTGTTTTTATGCCAATACCAAGCTGTTTTCATTACTATAGCTCTATAGTAGAACTTAAAGAAATGGATTGTGATGACTTCAGAAGTTCCTTTATTGTACAGGATTGTTTTGGCTTTCCTGGGTTTTTTTTTCTATATGAAGCTGATTATTGTTCTTTCAAGATCTGTGAAGAATTTTGCTGGGGTTTTGATGAGGATTGTATTGCATCTGTAGACTTCTTTTGGTAAAATTGCCATTTTTAGTATGTTGACACTACCTATCCAAGAACATGGGAGATCTTTCCACCTTCTGCTGTCTTCTTCAATTTCTTTCTTCAAAGACTTAAAGTTCTTGTCATACAGGTTCTTCACTTGTTTAGTTAGAGTTACCCCCAAGATATTTTATGTTGTTTGTGGCTGTTGTGAAGCATGAAGTTTCTCTGATTTCTTTTCAGCCTGTTTATCATCTGTATATAGGAGGGCTGCTGATTTATTTTTGTTGAGTTAATCTTGTATCCTGACACATTACTGAAGGTGTTTATCACATGTAACAATTCTCTGGTACAATTTTAGGAGTCACTTATATAAACTATCATATCTGCAAATAGTGAAAGTCTGACTTCTTCCTTTCCATTTTTTATCGCATTGATCTCCTTTTGTTGCCTTATTTCTCTAGCTGAAACCTCAAGTACTATACTAAATAGATATGGAGAGAGTGGGCCACTTTATCTTGTTCTTGATTTTAGTGGAATTTCTTTGAGTTTCTCTTCAATTAGTTTGATATTGACTGATGGCTTGCTGTATATTGCTTTTATTATGTATTATGTTTAGGTATGTTCCTTTTTTCCCTGATCTCTCCAAGACCTTTCTCATGAAAGGGTGTTGGATTTTGTCAAAGGCTTTTAATGAGATGATCATGTGGAATTTTTCTTCCATTTGTTAATATGGTAGATTACATAGACAGATTCTGGGATGAAGCCTACATGATTATGGTGGATGATTTTTCTGATGTGTTCTTGAATTTGGTTTCCCAGTTTTATATTGCGTATTTTTGTATCATGGGGGAGATTGATCTCTAATTCCCTTTTTTAGTTGCATATTTTTTTGGTTTGGCCAATGGCTTAACAGAATATATCCAAGCCATAAGAGAGAGAGAGAGAGAGAGAGAGAGAGAGAGAGAGAGAGAGAGAGAGAAAGACAGAGAGAGAGAGAGAGAGAGAGAGGATGGGAGAGAGTCAGAAGGCAGAGTCAGTGAGACACCATGTAGCTGCTTCCGGGGACAGAGTCACCAGAACTTTACCCAGTAAGCCACAGCCATGTGACGATAAACAGATTATTAGAAATGGGTTAATTCTAGATGTAATGACTAGCTAACAATACGCTTAAGCTATTGACCAACCAGTATTTCAAATAATATAGTTTCTGAGTGATTATTTTGTGGTCTGGGTAGCCAGGAACAAACAAGTGGCCTTCTACTACAGGTCTCTATCAGCTCCATAAGGTTATTTTTAAGGTCATTTTCTTCTGCTTCATCTGTGTTGAGATGTTCAGGTCTTGCTAGTGTAGAATCATTAGTTTCTGGTGATGCCATATTGCTCTTTATGCTATTAAATGTGTTCTTACATCTCTTCCTCCAGTGGGTGAAGTTGGGGTCTGTGCTTCAGTGGTCTCTCTTTCTCCAATTGGTGCTGGTGGGACTTGTGGCTTAGGTGGTCACTTTTCTTCCAGATGCAGGTGGGTCAGTACCTCTGGTGGAGACTAGTATGGCTCTGAAGCTCCTCCAGGTATAGGTGGAGCAAAGGGTTCAAAGGACACAGACGCCATAGGGGATGGTTGGGAGTGTTGGGAGGCTGCTTCCAGGTCTCTGGGGCTTCCCTGTTTGCGGGTAAGACAAAGTCTGTGCCTCCAGGGGCTAGGGTCTAAAGAGTAGGGTCCTCCACTTGAGGACCCAAATACTCTCTCCAGGTGTATTCCAGGACAAGGCTCTGATGGACACAGACATCATGGGGGATTGTTTGGGTTCTGTGGAGGCTGTTCTCAGTTCTCCAGGGATAGGAGTACAGCACAGAATGTGTCTCTGGAGTCTAGAGCCTAGAGAGTAGTCCACTGTCTAGGACCTAGACAGTAGGTTTCTCCAGTAGGGAAACCATCAACTCATCTCTCCAAGTATAGGCAAGGCCAAGGCTCTGGTGGTCTCAGGTGCTGGGGGGAGGTGGTTAGGGGTGTGGGGAGCCTGGTCCCTGGTCTCTGGTGGGTGGGGGTGGGCACTGAATGTGCCTCCAGGTTCTGTGGCCTAGAGAGTAGGGCCCTCCTCCAGTCAGATAGTCACCTCTCCAGGTAGGGGTGGGACCAAGGCTCTGGTGGTCATGGATGCCGTGGGAGGTCACTGGAGGTGTGGAGAGGCTGCTCCCAGGTCTCTGGGATTTGCTTGGTGGGAATGAGGCATGTAATGTGCCTCTAGGGAATAGAGCCTAGAGAGTAGGGCACTCCAGCTGGGAACACAGACACTCACTTCTCCAAGTGGGGACAAGGCCAAAGCTCTGGTGGTATCAGATGCCCCGGATAGTGGGTGGGGGTATCAGAAGACTGTTCACTGGTCTCTGGGGCTCTGGTGGATGGAGACATGGCATGGGATATGACTTCAGGGACTATGGCACAGAAAATAGGGCTTTTCAGCTAGGGAGCCAGATACTCACCTCTCCAGGTAGGGCACCTAAAATAAAGTATTATGCTGTTGAATATTAGTTGAAGATGTGCTTGTTTATGCTGTGAATATTTTGTTTAATGGTGCAAAAATGTATTGCATTTCTTTATGTTGCATTTGTTTAACTCTGTAAAGTTATGCTACTTTGCCTGCCTAAAACACCTGATTACTCTAATAAAGAGCTGAACAGCCAATAGCTAGACAGGAGAAAGGATAGATGTGACTGGCATGCAGAGAAAATAAATAGGAGAAAACTAGAAAAGAGGGTGGAGTGAAAAAAGGAGGGGAGGACACCAGCGGTCAGCCAGTCTCTCAGCCACCCAGCCACACAACCAGCCACAGAGTAAGAAGGGAAAAAGTCATATTGAATAAAGAAAGGTAAAAAGCCCAGAGGTGAAACAGAAAAAGAAAGAATGATTAATTTAAGTTTAAAAAGGGGACTAGAAACAAACCAAGCTAAGGCTGGGCATTTCACAAGTAAGAATAAGTCTCCATGTGTTTATTTGGGAAATGAGTGGCAGATCCCCAAAGAGTAAAAGGATCTATTACAGTATTATTTGCAAATTATAAAGATGAGACTATATTATTTCAAGGAATAGTGATTTAAAGGTCAAAACAAGAGCATTCATCCCACAGGCCTATTTTTATTTTTAAAATAATCATATGCTATGTGGGTATGTGTAGATTCAGATTTCCTAGGAGCAGATATTGAGATAAGCATTTATATGTATTTATATGCAGTCTATATACCTTTATTTGCAGAAGGTAGTAAGTGAAATCATGATGGACACTGACGCTAAGATAGGGTACATTTCCAATATGACCCTCCCTCGGAGAGGCAGTCATGGGTGTATTTTGTATTTTCAGGAAGCCCGGGAGCTGGATTCCTTCCTATCTCAAGGTTTTTCAGCTATCAATGATCAATGGTCTTGAGGGAGGGGATAAACAGTAATGCCTCTATATTGTTTTCTAGGTATTGAGACTTTTTATGGCAAAGAGAAAATCTGGATACTCTGGTTGTAGTACCAACCTTGTTCTATATATAATGATGCTTATATAATGTTCTCTATACACTGGTTCTATATAATGCCTGCTGACCATTCTCTCAACACATTTTTTTTGTTTTTGTTTTTGTTTTTGTTTTTCTTTGTGGCTTTGGAGCCTGTCCTGGAACTAGCTCTGTAGACCAGGCTGGTCTCGAACTCACAGAGATCCGCCTGCCTCTGCCTCCCGAGTGCTGGGATTAAAGGCATGCGCCACCATCGCCCGGCTCTCAACACATTTTAAAAAGTTGAGACAGGGTCAAGTTATATAGTTTAGGCTGGCCTCTAATTCATGATTCTCCTGCTGTATCTTCCAGAATGCTCCAGTTACAAATGAACACTACTGTGTCTAGCTCACTTAATCCCTTGAGACATACCTACCTATTCACAACTAGAGACCCAGGGCAATATCTCCACTCATTTCTCTAGAGCAGTGGTTCTTAACCTGTGGGTTCTTAACCTTTGGCAAACCTCTGTCTCAAAAAATATTTATACTATGATTCATAGCAGTAGCAAAATTCCATTTATAAAGTATCAATGAAAATAATTTTATGGTTGAGGTCATCACAACATAAGGAACTGTATTAAACAGTCACAGCATTAGAAAGGTTGAGAACTACTGGTCTAGAGCACCACTGTTGTCTGTCATCAGTGATGTCAAAGCCCAAGTTCATGTGCATCAATAAATGGGCAAATTTGTCTTCGATGAATACAAATAACAACAACAAAAAACATTTTCAAGATTAAGCAGAAGAGTTGTAGGCATGTGGAACTAGGTCAGTCAGTGAAACAATTGGTATACAGTATGTATGCAAGAAATCTTAAAGTCTAATCTTACACCAGAAAGTTAATACCAAATTTGAATGCCTGCCCTATTGATTTCCTTTTAATGCCTGTATTGTCGAAAGTAAGACATTGCTTCCTAGTTTTTGTAATTGTTCTCTCATCACACATTCACACTTCCTCCTCTTCTTCCATCTTTTCAGTCATCTTCCTCCTCCCTTCCTCTTCTCATAGTTCTGTTTTTTCTATAACTTTTCCCACCTCCTTTCTTCATTTCTCATCTTCCTCCTCTAATCTTCCTAGTCTTTCTCTTCTTGGTATCTTCATCTTCATCCTTTTTTCTCCTTCCTTATCTTCCTACTTATCCTTTCTTTCCTTTTCTTTCATCTTCCATGTCTTCATATAAATCTAAATCTAGTTGTTCTTTTAATTCTAATTATTCTCCTATTCCTAATTTGCTTTTTTCCACCCCCACCTTCTTCCCATATATGTTCTTTCACTTTTATTCCCATAGATATGAGATACATTTTGTATGATTTGATGAACATTAAAAAATATTAAGCCACTTTTCAAGTCTGTCTGGGCTTTTTATTAAATTCATGCTGTTGCAGCAAAAGATAACTCCCTCCTCATTTGACTCATCACACATGGTGGGCACGTAGACACTATTAGGTCTGTAAATGGGAAAAGAGAGGTGACTAGTCTAAATCCTTCCTGTTTCCACTGCCAGATTAACTGACTATGGCCATTTCAAAAATAAGTCTTCAAGTACAATGTTGGAAAGAGGAAACCAGTTTTATTGAGCTACTGCTGAGAAAAGGGTAATGCGTGGAAAACTGGCTGGAGAACTAAACACACAAACAAACCTATATGGAGCACTTAATATATGTCATGCAACTTATTGAGTATTGCCTATATCCAGAGACAGCTCTATTCTTTGAGTGAACTTCTTTGCCTTTGAGGCAAAGTGCTATGTTTTGTTTTGCCTTAATGCAGTGCTGGAGATGCAGCCCAGGGTCTCATGCCTGCAAGGCAAGTGCTCTACCTTGGAGCTACATCTTTAACCTCTGAATGAGTCTCACAGTTTTTTTTTTATTTATTTTTTACTTTTATTTTATTTTATTTTATTTTATTTTATTTTATTTTATTTTTGGTTTTTCGAGACAGGGTTTCTCTGTGGCTTTGGAGCCTGTCCTGGCACTAGCTCTGTAGACCAGGCTGGTCTCGAACTCACAGAGATCCGCCTGCCTCTGCCTCCCGAGTGCTGGGATTAAAGGCGTGCGCCACAATCACCCGGCGAGTCTCACAGTTTTAAAAAGAAATTTTTTATTCTTGGTTTGTAGCTGTCCTCCAACTCCTCACTGTGTGTGTGTGTGTGTGTGTGTGAGAGAGAGAGAGAGGGGGGGGGTAGTGTTGGGGTTGTACACCATGGCGTGCTCATAGATTTAAGGACAACTTTGCAAAGGTCATATTCTCCTTCTACCTTTACATGGTTTCAGATTTTCATGGCAAGTGCCCTTTTCTAGCACTGAGTCCTTGTAGTTTAATGTGTTTAATGTGGCAATCAAATTCTCTTGTAGATCTGTCTCTCTGTCTCTCTTTCTTCCTTTCTTTTTCTTTCCTTCTCTCCTCACTCTATTTCTTTCATCTGTCCTTCCTTTCTGTATTCTATTCTTCACTTCCTTCTTTTTTTTTTAGATCCCAGGCTTCCCTCACAATTACAGTCTTCTGAATCCTAGAGTTACAAGCGTGCATCACCATACCATGTGACTTTTATAGATTCATTTTCTGTCCGAGAGTACATGAGATGAACCATCAACCTTTGGATCTTAATCTAGAACCCTGGACATATCCTTATCTTCTAGTTCCATTTGGAAGGCTTAAATGGATCTGACAACTGCCATTTTCATTGTTTTCATGCTATGTAACATCTATAAAATACTTGATTTTGTTTCTTATACTTTTAGAACACCTTTGATCTACTCAATTCAGCCTTGTCATTGTTATTCTTACTTAGATTTTTCTAAGAACTGTTTGAGACAACCTCTCTCCTACTGCTGTAATTTGATAGCTTCAAAACTGACAGCCTTCCATTTCTTTCCTTGGTTCTGGTAACCCAGATCTTGGATTCCAGTGGAGTCTTTTTGTGTCTCGTGGTATTTGTATTTTAAAACCCACATCTTGTTTCCAGAATTCCATTTGTCAGACAATGTCTAAGTATAAACATGTCAAAACCTGGACTCATTATCCTATAGAATATGACGATAATTCTCCTTCCAGCAATTCCAATGGCTCAAGCTCCACTGTTGAAAAGTATTGTTTTAATGAGCTCCCTATTAGTCTCATTTAAATTACGTTACCAAGAATGATACATAAAAGACAATAATAGTCTTTTTCACTATCTCAAACTGAATTTCTCAATGCATGTGACAGCTAAGTGCTGTCGTTGACTTTTAAGGGAATTAAGTAGGCTTGATTGCAGTGACTGATCATCCAGTGCTGGAACTATGCATTTTTCTACTACAGTAGAGGAAATAATTTAATTAGTGGGTTATTGTAAATGTTCTGATTCTAATGCATTAACTCCTGTGGCCTGAGGCTGATAGGAAAGAAATTAACACTGACTCTTTCTGACTGTGGGAATGAATTGGTCTTTCTAGGGCAAGAAAATTAATTATAAATGCTCTCAAGTTTAAGACTGCCAGATTTTTTATGATAAATTATGTAATTATGAGATGTCAAGTATACAAATAGTCATGATTCGACATTTTAGCTTATTAATTCCAACATTTCCCCATTATATAGGGCACAGTCATCACATTTAACTGCTCAGTTAAGGGAAGGAAAAATCATTGTTCTCTCCACTCTCCCCATGATTTCCAGTCAGTAAATTTCAGGAGACAATGAATGCTAATGCACGGCAGCTCCTCTGACAGTCTCATGTTTCATTTTGAGCCAAGACCAAAATAAACAGAAAAAAATGACCCGGGAAAGTATGCTACTGCTATAAGACTTGAAACAACTTTTTAATTAATTTTTAAAAATTATTGTTGTGGGAGTGTGTGCCCAACCGGCAGCCAGCCAGATGCCCCGGAAAGGGGAGCTCAGGCACCCTTCATTCCCCTAAACTTTCTGGCCATTCAGTGGAGGCTTCCCCCTGGCTACTGCCTTACTCTTCTTATCCCATCCCAGCTTGCCCCCCAAGCACCCCTTTCCATCTGTGGGGTCATAGGATCCCCCAACTCAGCCTGCTTCAGGGCTGAGGGTCTGGGGACAAAGTGGTGAGGGCAACTGCTGCAGGAGTTTCTTTGTTCCACTGAGCCTGCACCCAGAAAGCCCACCCTTTTGTCTGTGAGGTCCCCGGCCAGCTAGTGGTCCAGATCCTGTACCAGAAGATCCGTCTTTCTGGATGGCATTTGAAGGAAGAGATGGGCAGGCGCCAATGCAAGAATTCCTCCAACAATCTGAAAAACAACATGATAACACCAGAATCCAGCAAACATACAACAGGAAGACTTGAACACCCTAATCCAGAAGATATAGAAGAAATAGACTTTAAACGTAACATTATGAAAGTGATAGAGTCCTTTAAACAGGATGTGAAAAACTCCCTTAAAGAAATGGATGAGAATAACAAAAGTTTGAAGAAATGAATAAATCCCTTAAAGATACCCTAGGGAACTAAGAAAAAGCAATCAAACAGGTAATGGAAACAGTTCAAGACTTGAAAACTGAAAGGTAGGTATTGAAGAAAACACAAGCCGAGGGACAGCTGGATCTGGAAAATCTGGGTAAACAAACAGGGACTACAGAGGCAAGTATAACCAACAGAATACAAGAGATAGAAGAAAGAATCTCAGACACTGAAGATACCATAGAGAAAAAAAAACTCATTGATCAAAGAAAACAGCAAATCCAACAAATTCTTAACACAAAACATCCAGGAAATTTGGGACACCATGAAAAGATCAAACCTAAAAATAATAGGGATAGAAGAGGGAAAAGAATTATACCTCAAAGGATCAGAAAATATATTCAACAAAATTATAGAAGAAAGTTTTCCCAACCTAAAGAAGGATATTCCTATGAAGGTACAAGAAGCATACAGAACACTGAATAGACTGGATCAAAAAAAAAAAAAAAATCCCCTCGCCATATAATAATCAAAACACAAAACATACAGAACAAAGAAAGAATATTAAGAGTGGCAAAGGAAAAAAGGTCAAGTAACATATAAAGGTAAACCTATCAGAATTACACCTGACTTCTCTGTGGAAACCATAAAAGCCAGAAGGTCTCGGATAGATGTGCTGCAGAAACTAAGAGACCATGGATGCAAGCCCAGACTACTATACCCAGCTAAGCTTTCATTCACCATCAATGGAGAAAACAGGGTATTCCAGGATAAAAACAAATTTAAACAATATGTAGCCACGCCTTACAGAAATTAATAGAAGAAAAACCCAACCCAAGGAACCCAACAACACCCACAATAACTTAGACATCTAACAACTCTCCACAAGCACAACCCAAATAAGGGAAACACACAAACTCTATCACCAAAAAAAAAAAAAAATAACCAGAGTTAACAACCACTGGTTATTAATATCACTTAATATCAATGGACTCAATTCACCTATAAAAAGGCACAGGTTAAGAGAATGGATGCAAAAGCAGGATCCAAAATTCTGCTGTTTACAAGAAACACACCTCAACCACAAGGACAGACATTTACTCAGAGTAAAGGGTTGGGAAAAGGTTTTTCAAGCAAATGGACCTAAGAAACAAGCAGGTGTGGCGATACTAATATCTAACAAAATTGACTTCAAACTAAAATCAATCAGAAGAGATGGAGAGGGACACTTTATACTCATAACAGGAACAATTCATCAGGATGAAGTCTCAATCCTGAGTATCAATGCCCCTAATATAAAAGCACCCACATATGTAAAAGAAGCATTACTTGAACACAAAGCACACATCAAACCCTACATACTAATAGTAGGAGACTGCAACACTTCTCTCTCACCAATGGACAGGTCAACCAGACAAAACCTAACAGAGAAATAAGAGAACTAATGGAGGTAATGAATCAAATGGACTTAACAGACACCTAGGTATAGAACATTCCACCCAAATAGGAAAGAATATACCTTCTTCTCAGCATCTCATGGAACCTTCTCGAAAATTGATCACATACTCAGTAACAAAGCAAACTTCCACAGATACAAAAAAATATTAATAACCACCTGAATCTTATCGGATCACCATGGAATAAAGTTAGAATTTAACAACAATTCTACCCCCCAGAAAGCCTACAAACTCATGGAAACTGAACAGTCAACTACTGAACCGCCCCTGGATCAAGGAAAAAATAAAGAAAGAAATTAAAGTCTTCCATGAATTTAATGAAAATAAAGACACAACATACCCAAACCTATGGGACACTGTGAAAGCAGTGCCAAGAGGAAAGGTATAGCACTAATTGCCCACATTAAAAAAAAAAAAAAAAGAACGGAGAAAGCTCTCATTAGAAACTTAACAGCACAGCTGAAAGCTCTAGACAAAAGAAGCAGACTCACCCAGGAGGAGTAAAAGACTGGAAATAATCAAACTGGGGGCTGAAATCAACAAAATAGAAACAAAGAAAACAATCCAAAGAATCAATGAAACAAAAAGCTGGTTCCTAGAGAAAATCAACAAGATTGATAAACCTCTATCCAAACTAATAAAACGCCAGAGAGTGAATATGCAAATTAATAAGATCAGAAATGAAAAGGGGATATAACAACAGACACTGAGGAAATTCAGAGAATCATTAGATCTTAATACAAAGGCCTATATGCCACAAAGTTGGATAATATAAAAGAAATGGACTTGTTTTTAGATAAATACAATATACCAAAATTAAATTAAGACCAGGTGAAAAATTTAAATAGACCTGTAAGTCGTGAAGAAATAGAAGCTGTCATAAAAAACCTCCCAACCAAAAAAAGCCAAGGACCACATGGTTTTAATGCAGAATTTTATCAGAAATTCCAAGAAGAGCTGATACCTACACTCCTTATGGTGTTTTACATAATAGAAACAGAAGAGTCATTGCCAAACTCATTTTATGAAGCTACAGTTACCCTGATACCAAAACCACACAAAGATTCAGCCAAGATAGAGAATTAAAGACCAGTCTCACTCAGGAAAATCGATGCAAAAATTCTCAATAAAATACTGGCAAATTGAATCTAAGAACACATCAAAAAATAATCCATTACAATCAGGCAGGCTTCATCCTAGAGAGGCAGGGCTGGTTCAACATATGCAAATCTATCAATGTAATTCAGATAAACTTAAAGAAAAAATCATATGATCGTTTCATTAGCTGCTGAAAAAGCATTTGACAAAATTCAACACCCCTTTATGATAAAGGTCTTGGAGAGGTTAGGGATACAAGGATCATATCTAAATATAATAAAAGTAATATACAGCAAACCAACAGCTAACATCAAATTAAATGGAGAGAAAATCAAAGTCATTCCACTAAAATCAGGAACAAGACAAGGCTGTCTGTCCACTTTCACCATATGTCTTCAATATAGTGCTTGAAGTTCTAGCAATAGCAATAAGACAACATAAGGAGATCAAGGGGATTCGAATCAGAAAGGAAGAAGTCAAACTTTCATTATGGGCAGATGATATAATTGTGTACATCAGTGACCCCAAAAACTCTCCCAAAGAACTCCTACAGCTGATAAATACCTTCAGTGATGTGGCAGGATACAAGATCAACTCAAAAAAATCAGTAGCCCTTCCATACACAAAGGATAGAGAAACAGAGAGAGAAATCAGAGAAACTTCACCTTTCACGATAGCCACAAATAACATAAAATATCTTGGGGTTAACCTAACCAAGGAAGTAAAAGATCTATTTGACAAGAACTTTAAGGCTATGAAGAAAGAAACTGAACAGGACACCAGAAAAATGGAAGGATCTCCCATGCTCTTGGATGGGCAGGATCAACATATTAAAAATGGCAGTTCTATTTCCGTCCATTTGCACGCAAAATTCAAGAAATAGAATACACTATCCTGAGTGAGGTAAGCCAGACCCAAAAAGAGGAACATGGGATGTACTCAATCATAATTGGTTTCTAGCCATAAACAAAGGACATTGAGCCTATAATTCGTGATCCTAGAGAAGCTAAATAAGAAGGTGGACTCAAAGAAAAACATATAGTCATCCTCCTGGATATTAACCTTCATCAGGCGATGAAAGGAGACAGAGACAAAGCAGAGACAGAGACAGAGTCCCACATTGGAGCACCGGACTGAAATCCCAAGGTCCAAATCAGGAGCAGATGGAGACAGAGCACAAGCAAGGAACTCAGGACCGCAAGGGGTGCACCCACACACTGAGACAATGGGGATGTTCTATCGGGAACTCACCAAGGCCAGCTGGCCCGGGTCTGAAAAAGCATGGGATAAAACAAGACTTACTGAACATAGCGGACACTGAGGACTACTGAGAACTCAAGAACAATGGCAATGGGTTTTTGATCCTACTGCACGTACTGGCTTTGTGGGAGCCTAGACAGTTTGGATGCTCACCTTACAAGACCTGGAAGAAGGTGGGAGGTCCCTGGACTTCCCACAGGGCAGGGAACCCTGACTGCTCTTTGGGCTGATGAGGGAGGGGGAGTTGTTTGAGGGAGGGGGAGGGAAATGGGAGGCTGTGGCGAGGAGGAGGCAGAAATCTTTAATAAATAAATAAACAAATAAGTAAATAAATAAAATAAAAAATGGCATTTCTACCAAAGGCAATCTATAAATTCAACACAAACCCTATCAAAATACCAACAAATTCTTCACAGACCTTTCGAGAACAATAATCAACTTTATATGGAAAAAAACAACAGGATAGCCAAAACAATCCTATATAATAAAGGAACTTCCAGAGGCATTACCATCCCTGACTTCAAACTTTATTACAGAGCTACAGTAATGAAAACAGCGTGGTATTGGCATAAAAACAGAGATGTTGACCAATGGAATCAAATCGAAGACCCGGATGTTAACCCACAAACCTATGAACACCTGATTTTTGACAAGGGAGCTAAAGGTATACAACGGAAGAAAGAAAGCATCTTCAACAAATGGTGCTGGAATAACTGGATGTCATCCTGTAGAAGAATGAAAATAGATCCATATCTATCATCATGCACAAAACTCAAGTCCAAATGGAATAACAACCTCAATATAAATCCAACCACACTGAACCTGATAGAAGAGATAGTGGGAAGTAGACTGCAACACATGAGCACAGGAGCCCACCTCCTACATATAGCCCCAGTAGCACAGACAACAAAAGCAACAGTGAATAAATGGTACCTCCTGAAACTGAGAAGCTTCTGTAAAGCAAAGATATTGTCATTAAGATAAAAAGGCATCCTACTGAATGGGAGAAGATCTTCACCAACACCACATCAGACAAAGGTCTGATCTCTGAAATATATGAAGAACTCAAGAAACTGGACATGAAAATTCTAATTAACCCAATTAAAAACAATGGGGTACTGAACTGAAAAGAGAATTCTCATCAGACGAAATTCAAATGGCCAAAAGCCACTTAAGGTCATGTTCAACCTCCTTAGCGATCAGGACTGTGTGGAATATATACACATTAGAGTACTACTCAGTGGTAAAAAAAAAAAATGACATTTTGAATTTTGCATGCAAATGGATGGAAATAGAAAACACTATCCTGAGTGACATAATCAAGACCCAAAAAGATGTATATGGTATGTACTCACTCATTTAGCCACAAAGGACGTTAAGCATATAGTTTGCAAGCCCAGAGAAACCAAATAACAAGGAGAACCCAAAGAAAAACATATATAGATTCTCCTGGAAATTGGAAGCAAACAAGATTGCCAGGCAAAAGTTGGGAGCATGGGAGTGGGTGTAGGGGTAGGGGTGGGGTTGGAGGAAGGGGAGGGGGAGAGAGAAGGGAGAAAGGAAAGACTGGAGAGAGCTTGAGGGAGTAGAAGAGTGGAGATGGAGGAAGGGTGGATATAGGAGCAGGGAAAAAGACATCTACATTAAGGGAGCCATTTTAGGGTTGGCAAGAGACTTGGCTCTAGAGGGGATCCCAGGTGTCCACGGGGATGTCCCCAGCTAGGTCCTTGGGCAGCAGAGCAGAGGGTGCCTGAACTGGCCTTGCCCCACTATCACGCTGGTGATTATCTCGAATATCACCATAGAATCTTCATCTGGCGACGGATGGAGATAGAGACAGAGACCATCATCAGAGCAACGGACTGAGCTCCCAAGGTCCAGTTGAAGAGCAGAAGGAGGGAGAAGATTAGCAAGGAAGTCTTGACTGCGAGGGGTTGGTCTACCCACTGAGACAGTGTGCCGGTTCTAATGGGAGCTCATCAAATCCAGCTGGTTTGTGACTGAATAAGCATGCGATCAAACTGGACTCTCTGAATGTGGCTGACAATGGGGGCTGACTGAGAAGCCATTGATAAAGGCACTGGGACTTGTTTCTACTGCATGTACTGGCTTTTTGGGACCCTAGTCTATTTGGATGCAAAGCTTCCTAGGCCTAGATGGAGGGGGCTTGGACTTCCCACAGGGCAGGGTTCCATGCCCTCTCTTAAAGAGAGAGGGGAGGAAGAGGGGTGAGTGGGGGAGCGGGGGGGGGGAATGGGAGGAGGGGAGGAAGTGTAAATTTTTTTAATGGAAATAAATAAATAATTGAAAAATATTGTTGTGCATGTGCTCACATGCATGGGCATACTTGCCACAGCCCTCTTGTGGAAGACAGAGGACAACTGTGGAGTCAGTTCTCTTCTTCCACTATTATATGGATGCTGTAGAGCAAGCACTTGCTACCAGGTTTGCATGGCAGGGGCCTTTAAGCACTAAGTCATCTTATTGTCCTTGAGATCATGTTTGTAGAAGAGGTGTGGAATTTGTCTTTAGTTACTTCACATTTATCTATTCACCCTCTCTCTTTTGCTCATTTGCAGGCAGATAAATGTTCAGTGCCTTGATACAGAGTTCTTTTTGGTATCAGGAGATTTGAACTTATCTAAAAAATGTCCTCTCTCCATTGTCTCTCATAGTTCCTATATTTTCTGGCATCATGTCAATTGAAAATTTTTATTAAAAATAGATTTTTTCATACATTAGATTATGATTATGGTTTCATCACCCCTTACTCCTCCTATCTCTTCCCCATGTCCCCTCCCATTGAAATCTATATCCTTTCTGTCACTTGTTGGAAACCAAATAGGAATAATAAATAATGTTAATAATAATAATATAAAAATAAAATTAAAATAAACAAATCTGAATATGACAAAATAACCAAACAAGGAAAAGCACAAGAAATGCATATAGATGCATAAACAAACATATTACACACAGGATTACAAACAAAATACACACAGGAATCCTATAAAAATACATATATATATATATATATATATATATATACACACACACATGCATGAAAAGAAACTCTAAGTTTTAAAACAAACTATCCTGCCTTAACATTTTGAGAAAAGGAACCTCCAAACATGCCCTTGAGTTCATTTTCCATTGTCCATCTACCGCTGGGAGTGTTACCTTCCTATTACACTATTTTTTTTTTTTTTTTGCCCAGTGAGTCAAACTAATTTTGAAGACAACTAATTTTTCATTTGAAAATGTTTATAAGTTGAAGATTGCTTCTGGGTTATGGATGGGGGCATGTGTCCACTTCTCCTTTCAGTTCTAGGACCCCATTAGGTACAGACCCTTGCAAGCCTCATGCAAACTACTCCAGTCTCTGTGAGTTCATATGTGTACCAGCCCTCTTCTGTCTAGGTTTTGTTTCCTTGGAGCCCTCCATCCCCTCTGGTTCTTACACTCTTTCACCTCCTTTTCTCCAGGGTTCCCTAAGCTCTTATAAGAGGGATCTGATGGAGACGTCTCATTTATGGCTGTGAATTCCAGGGTCTTCACACTGCATATTCTCTGGCTATGAGTCTTTACTTTTTCCCATCTGTTGCAGGAGGAGGCTTCTTTGAAAGCTGACCAAGGCACTGATCTATGAGTAGAACAGAATATCTTTAGGAGTCATTTTTATTGCTACATTCCTCTAACAAAACAGTAGTATTTGATTTTCCCCTGGGGATCTGACCTATATAGTCTCAAGTTCTTGATGACCCAAGCAGGGTCAGATTGGGTTCCATTTCATGGAGTGGATTTTAAGTCAAATCACATATTTGCTGGTAATTCCATAAGCTTTGTGCCACTATTGCAACAGCATATTGTGCAGGTTGTTCACTCTTGTAGATAAACGGATTTGTACCTGGGTTGGCATTTACCTTTCTCCTTTTGTAGCAGGCAGAGTACCTTTCAGTACATAAGTACTAGTCTGTAAGGGTGAAGGATCTAGGTAGGCATCAGCTCGAATTCTCTGTGTTCAATGAGTTGATAGGTGTTCTCTTCAGCAACAGGGCATTACCATCAGCTTATGATGAGCCACTAGTAGCCTTGGCAATAGCCTGGGTTGTTTGGGTATTCCTGTGGGACCACCTTGCCTAAGGACTGATTATATGTAACCCATTCTTGGTAGTGAAAACTTCATCCGGTGATGAGAGATGTAATGTTAAGGCTCTGTCTCCCCTGTTATTTGTCAATTTAATTTAGATCACCTTTATATATATAAAATGGGAATCTTCTGCTGTATTACACTTCCATATGATCCCTCAAGTGGCCCTTAGGTTTAATTGTTCCTCCTCTCATTCCCTGCCTCCCCCTTCTTTCCCCTCCTCTCTATTTGACCCCCCATTTCAGTTCCACCCCTGCCCATGCATAACTACCTATTCTATTTCCCTTCCTAGGGAATTCCATCCCTCCGCCATAGTCCCTTACTCTCTATCTAAACTCTGTGGTTATATGGATTGTAGCTTGCTTATCCATATTTACTTAAGAGCTAACATCTACATATAAGCAGATATATACCATATTTGTCTTTCTGATTCTAAGTTATCTCACCCAAGAAGATTTTTTTTCTAGTTTTATCCATTTACCTGTGAATTTCTTGATTTCATTTTTTAGCGTCTCAGTAATATAGATGAGACTGAAGTCTATGGCCAGTTGATTTTAAAGAAGGGGCCAGATTCCATTCAGTGGACGTGGCCAAATCACAAAGGCCTCTGAATGATGATGGCAAGAGGCTCTACAGAGTAAAAAAAGTTGTAGAGGTGAAGCTTGAAGTTTAAGCATTACATTTTTGGGGAAAAAAAGAAGTATCAATGAGGTGAAAAGTGCTGTCAGCCTCTGGAAGCTGGCTCAAGCATGATAATGGACAGCCTTTTAGAACATACACCAATTGCTAGTCCATTGAGGTCCTTCTGATTCCCAACTCTGAGGATTGGAAAGCATAAATTTTGCTTGTTTTAAGCCATCAGTATATAACAATTTGTTATTGTGACAATAGAAATTAAATGTACCACCAAACATATTTCAAATATTATTAGCAAATACATATATTGGGCTGTCTATACATATAGTTGTGTAAACATTGATTCAACAGCAGAAGGAAAATCCATGGGTTACAGGGACTATATGTGCAATAAACTTGTAAAAGTACTATTTTCTTTCTTGTAACTTTTCCCCAAGCAATGCAGTATAACTATTTATATATCACTTAAAAGTAATGCCCTTTACATTGATATTTTGAGTAACCTAGAGATGATTTAATGTATAGGAGGTGGTGTGCATAAGTTAGATGAAAATACTACACTGTTTTACAGAAGAGACTTGAATATCCACGTATTTTTGTGTTACAGGTCAGGAATTCCTGGAAGCAATCTTCCATACCCTCATGGATTGATGTCAATGCACACAAAGCCTCACAATAAGCTGCTGCTCCTGTAGAAGTACAGTTCACACTCAATAGCATCAACCAAAGAAGATAAGTCCCTGCCGGGTAATGATTCCTTTCGGTCTTTACTGTATTTTCTCCACCTGGCATAGCAGTTCTTAACCTGTGGGTTGTGACCCTTTTGAAGGAGGTTGAAGGACCTTTTCACAGGGGTCACCTACTATCAGAAGACAGCAATATTTACATTATGATTCATAACAGTAGCAAGATCTCAGTCATGAAGCAGCAACAAAAATAATTTTGTATTTGGGGTTACCACGACATGAGGAACTATATTAAAGTGTTACGAAGGTTGAGAACTACTGATCTAAAAATCTGTTGTATTTGTTCTTCAGGCACTTATATCATTTTCTACCCTTATATCTTACCTATGGCAGGCAGAACTCTTTAGATGTGTCCTAGAATTCTGACATACAAGTATGTGTGTCTTGTATCTCCTTCCATGAGCATAGGTGGGATGCGTAAGAACTCTAAGGACTAAATCCCTCATCAGGTGACTGTGAATTAATCAAAAGGAAGCTTACTTTTGTTTCCTACTCACTCACTCCCTGCTCCCTGCTCAAAATTGACAAGTAGTGGGTCTAGGGGTAGCTCAGTTGGTAAAATACTGGGTATGCATGAGAACCTGAGTTTGAGCCCCAGAATACATGTCAAAAAGGCAGGTGTGACACATTCTTATAATGCAAGCACTATAGAAGTGGAGACAGGCAGATCCCTAAGGCTTGATATCCATTCCGTAAAGCCAAGCCTAATTGGCACACCCCAGGCCAGCGAGAGACTCTTTCTAAAAAACAGTCAACAAAAGCTGAGGAATAACACTTGAGTTTGACCTTTGGCCTCCATACATGCATGCACATGCAGTAACATACACAACTCTACACCAAACTACGCGCGCGCGCGCACACACACACACACACACACACACACGTACAAATGACAAGAAACAATAGCAGCTCTCATAGCCCATGGAGGAAGGAACCAGATACTTTCTTATCAACTTCCTGTGTGGGCTTGTAACAAGGCCTTCACTTAACTCCTAGAATTTGCAAGTGGCCTAGGCAGGCAGCCAGCAGAAAAAAAACAAAAGCCCAAACACTAAGACACAGCTGTAAGGAAATGATTTCTGCCAACAACTTGTGAATGTAGATGGAAGCCTAGGATGGAGAATGGAATACAGGTCAAATGCCATATGATGATTTCAACCTCGAGAGGCACACACGCACAGGTGACCCCACTATCTCACATCCATATCTGTGACTAATTAGAAACTGGTAACATACAAGCTCGTATTATTAAACACTACTAAGCTTTTGGTCAATGGTTCTACAACCATAAAAAATAAATATGCCTCCCTGCAGCAAGCATTCTTTAGTGAGTTATTATGAAGTGCCCACAACTAATTCAAAGCACATCATTTTTAGTTATTATTTTTTCTTGTTTTTATTACTTCTTTGAGAATTTTATAATGTATTTTAATTATATTTAATCCCCAGTACTTCTAGATACATTGCCCTACTTACCCAATGTTGTGCATTCTTTTTTGAAAACTCATCAAGCACTGTTTTTGCTGTCCATAGACCCTTAGACATGTGTCCTTCCAGTGAAGCATTATCACAGCTAAATGGGTATATTATTAAACTGACTATTAATGATTTATTGTTATGCCCATAGATCAGTGTATCTCTAAATACCAAAGAAACTCCTATTTTCAATAGATAGTGTTAAACACAGAGAGACCCACAAGTGGTAACTATTCAGAGACTAAAACATTGTAAAATTCTCAGTAAGAGAACATCAATACTTCTCTTCCTCTGAAGACTCAGAGATCATGGCAAAACAGGAGGCAGAAAGGTTTTTTTTTTTTTTATGGCTTTTGAGACAGGGTTTCTCTGTAGTTTTAGAGCCTGTCCTGGAACTAGCACTTGTAGACCAGGCTGGCCTCAAACTCACAGCGATCTGCCTACCTCTACCTTCCAAGTACTAGGATTAAAAGCATGCGCCACCACTGCCCAGCTCAATTTTTTTGTTTTGTTGTTGTTATTTGTGTGTCTTTTTTTTGAGACAAAGACTCTCTACCTATGCCCTAGTTGTCCTGGACCTCACTGTGTAGACCAAGCCGGCTTGGAACTTATATAGATCTGCCCGGCTCTGCCTCCTAGGTGCTTAGATTAAAGAAGTGCACCACCACACTCAGCTTATAGAAAGATTGTTTTAAGAGCCAAAAATGGTGAATGACAAGTTACCTGTTTTCTAGACAGTTTATCATTATGAGTGTGCCATTCACAGCAGAAAGGCTGCACTTTGTTTTGAGTGTCCTAAGTTTCATGATCTGGTGTGTGCAAGTTGTATGCAAATATTTTATTGCCTTAGAGAAGGAATAAGAACATATGTAGGGGTTTGTATTTGCTAACTTGGACTGCTGGATCCAGTTAAGTAGGAAACAGCTATGCCATTCTTCCTATTATTCTGCTGCTCACTATGGGTCCCACAGGAGTCAGACATGTTCACAATGATAGCTTCCTCATATCTGCTTTTGGGGCTGCAATTATTCCATAGCCCAACATGGATCTGCACACTACAAAAGCTCTCAGCACAGGAAGAAGGATGCAAAAGTCCTATCTCACATTTTGGATTTCCCGCTGCTCTCTGCACCTCTCATAGAAGCTTTTCTACTTTCTCTCTCCACCAACAAAAGGGAAGTCATAACACAAAACACTTGAAGAAATTTGTTAACGTGCATGTATTTATCCAAAAGTCACTTCATGCAACCTTCCAACTACGCATTCTATAAATGACTGATACCCTCATCAAAGAAGCATGGCATCAAATATAATAGTTGAAGTGGTACCATTTACCCCTTCAAAATGATATAATGTTAAACATTCAACTTTGTATCCTGGAAGGAGCTGAGACAAGCAGACATTTGTGAGTTACTGGTGTACAACCTACTGACTGCAATATTTCTTGACAGGATATAAGATAAAATGAAGTTTCTAAGACTCCCTAAAGAGAAGGTAGAGATTTCCCTCACTGTGGGGTGCTTGGTTTACCTCATACACTAAACTCCACAATGGATTGCTTATAATGCGCATAAGCCCAAGGATGAGAAAAACATAGAGGCAGTTAAGAAGGCTGCTCACACAAGATTGCAAGGGAAGAATGTGGAATTTTCCATTCAGTAGACCTAATTAAGAAAACACACACCCAGGAAATGCAAGTGAGAACAAACTCATTCCTGGGAGATTCTTGATCCTACTTAAACTGCATTATTCTAGGTTATGTAAAGACTAATAGGCTTCTAGATAAACCTGCCTTGACAATCATTTCCCAGCAAATGACAGTAGCCTAATGCTTGTCGGAAGGTCAATGCCCCACATTCCAGTTGCTTTTGGAGAAACTTCAATTCAGTTTCAATTCAATATTCAAAGAATATTTTGTCTTATTCCCTTGAATCGTGATTATATTGCAAATTTCACGATGTTTTTTTTTTTTTTTCGGACTCACAACAATATCCCACATGATAAATCCTAGGAATCATGCAGAAGTTATGGAAAAACTTCTACAAGCAAAATGATTCTGGAAGTTATATTTGGCACAAAGCACAGTAGGTATTGATTCAGTGCTTGGAGCTCATGGAACAGCATTAAATAAAGCATGGAGGAAATATTGTGGTTCTACGCTATTGTTTTAAATGCATCAGTATACAATCCCAAATGTTGGTATGTTAGAAAGCATGATTCAGAAGAACTAAGGTTCAATATGGCAAAAATAGCACACGGTTTTAAAAACTGACATCAATCCCCAGATGAATCCTATTGCAGCATACTGAGAACTCTTGAAACCTGAAACATAGAAACGTCATTAGATAACAGTGAGTAAAAATTCAAACATCTAGGAAGACTTCAGTTTTTAAAGGGGGAGTGGAGGACCTATTCAGGAAAGCACCTGCTCTTTTTTATTTCTAGCATCACATCTATTTCTGGTAATGTTTTTAAAAGGAAATATAAATGAATGGAATAAATAGATAAATGTAAATAGAAGATAATATATAGATGATAGAGACAAATTGGTGATTGATAGTTAATAGATATGATATAATTGAACATACTAGATGGACAGAAAGTAATAGAGGAGATAGATGATAGATAGATAGATAGATAGATAGATAGATAGGCAGAATAAATGGGTGGAGAAATATGTATGTGTGTGTGTGTTTATGTGTGTGTACATGCAGGCACAAACATAAGTACTTATTTTAAACAATTGGCTCATTTTTTTTCTGGGGCTTGAAATCAGCAATGTGAGCTAAGGCTCAGGTAGAACTCAGTGGGTGCTACAGTCTTGGGTCTGGAGCATGGAAACTCAAGCTAGGTATCCATGCTTCAGAAGCATTTCTCTGTGAAACCTCAGTCTTTGTTATTAAGATTTTCAACTGAATGGCATACTGTATGCTGTCAGGTGATCTAACTTCCATAAAATCCACCAATTTCAATGCAATCAAATTTCAGAAGTATTCCCACAGTAACATCTGTATCAGTGTTAGTACAAAGAGCTAGTTCCCAAAGTCTGATCAAGCTGCCTCATAAAACTAATCATGTCAGTAAAGTTAAGGTGGGCGATAAAATGGAAATGATCCATACGAGACTGATATCAGCAAAAAGGATTGATAGTAGGTAGAGGCCATTTTCTCCAAATGAAATGATGCTTATTTAGTCCGTTAATAGTTATTGAATGCCTAAGAAGTGACAACTGTTATAGGTCCTACGGAGAAGTAAACAACCAGGTATAGTCTTTGTCCTGATGGAGTAGCCAAGCTAGAGCAGATAAATAAAAAATAAAAAATAACCCAGAGGTCAAATCTAGCCTACCACCCATCTATATTAGTCAAGTTTGATGGGAGCGCAAACACACTGCTTACTTAAGAACTGCATCTGAATGCTACAGAGCTGGGGAAGGGAACACTGAGGAGAAGACTGCTATGCCCTCCATGGAGAGATAATGGCTTTTCAACTGCTCTCTTGGTGTAGGCATTTTCATGGCAGGACAATGAAACCTGAAGCATGATCCTATTGACAGATGTCAGGGATGGATGAACTGTACTCCAGAATTAAGTAAAGAGAAAGTTAGCATGTAGCTTTCAAATCTCAAGCAAAGGAACTTCCTGTAACAAAAATATTTAACACAGAAATAAGGAAAATGTAAGAAATGGCATTTGGTGTTGGGACACAGTAAAAAGTATTCATAGGGGTAGGCGAGAGTAAAGGAAAAAAGATCTAGGGACTCTTTTCTGGGATGTCTCCTAGGCAGTCGGCTGCATCAAGATGAAGGAATAGTTCCTTCTCAGCCAGCAGCTATCAGAAAATCATTGAAGTAGACAAATTTGTACTTTCTTTTTTTATTTACTTATTTATTTACTTATTTACTTATTTCTGCCTCCTCCCCGCCACCGCCTCCCATTTCTTTCCCCCTCCCCCAAACAACTCCCCCTCCCTCATCAGCCCTAAGAGCAGTCATGGTTCCCTGCCTTGTGGGAAGTCCAAGGACCTCCGACCTCCTTCCAGGTTTATTAAGGTGAGCATCCAAACAGCCTAGTCTCCCACAAAGCCAGAATGTGCAGTAGGATCAAAACCCAGTGCCATTTACGTATTGACTCATTTCTTCAAACTTTTTGTTATACTTCTCATCCATTTCTATAAGGGCGTTTTTTTACATGTTGTTTAAGGGACTCTATTGCTTTCATAAAGTCAATTTTTTCCTCTTCGGACTTCCCACAGGGCAGGGAACCCTGATTGCTCTTTGGGTAAGCCAGACCCAAAAAGAGGAACATGGGATGTACTCAATCATAATTGGTTTCTAGCCATAAATAAAGGACATTGAGCCTATAATTCGTGATCCTAGAGAAGCTAAATAGGAAGGAGAACCCAAAGAAAAACATATAGGCATCCTCCGGAATATTAACCTTCATCAGGCAATGAAAGAAGACAGAGACAGAGTCCCACATTGGAGCACCGGACTGAAATCTCAAGGTCCAAATCAGGAGCAGAAGGAGAGAGAGCACGAGCAAGGAACTCAGGACCACGAGGGGTACACCCACACACTGAGACAATGGGGATGTTCTACCGGAATATTTGTACTTTCAATGAGAAGGAAATGGACATAGAAGCAGCTGATGATAGTCTGGATGAAGAAAAGCAAGCTTGTGTGATCTAAATCAGTGATGAGAATGACAGACAAGGTTTTTCCCTGAATTATGCCAGAGTGTACCTGTGGTTGAGTAAGGGACACTCTTGTTACAGACCAAGAACTGGAGAGAGGAAGAACAAGTCTGCTCAGAGAGGCATTGTTAATGCCAATCTGAGTGTTCTTAACTTAGTTATTGTAAAGAAAGGAGAGAAGGATATTTCTGGACTGACAGACACTATTGTACCTCAGTGATTGGGACCTAAAAGAGCTATAAGAATCTGAAAAGTTTTCAACATCCTTAAAGGAAACAATGCCCACCAATATGTTGTCATGAAGTTCTTAAAGTAGGTAAAAAGCCCAGGACCAGAAAACCAAATATTCAGCATCTCACTCATCTGCGTGTCCTAAAACACAAACACCAATATATTGCTCTGAAGAAACAATGTACTAAGAAAATTAAAGGGGCTGTAGGATATGATAAACTTTTGTCTGAGAGACTGAAGGAATCCAAAGGGAAATGCCAGGAACAGATTGCCAGGAGATGTAGGCTCTCCTCTCTGAGAGCTTCTACTTCTAAGTCTGCATCCAGTAAAAACCAAGAGTCTTTAAAAGTAACAGATTATCTTGTTGACCATGTCATTTGCTTTACAGAAGCTTTTAAGTTTCAGGAGGTCCCATTTATTAATTGTTTCTCTCAGTGTCTGTACTACTGGGGTTATATTTAGGAAGTGGTCTCCTGTGCCAAGGTGTTCAAGTGTACTTACCACTTTCTCTACTATGAGGTTTAGTGTAGCTGGCTTTATGTTGAGGTCTTTGATCCATTTAGACTTGAGTTTTGTGCAATGATGATAAATATGGATCTATTTTCATTCTTCTATATGTTGATATACAGTAATGCCAGCACCATTTGTTAAATATGCTTTCTTTTTTCTATTTGGTATTTTTTGCTTCTTTCTCAAAAAATAGTTGTTTGAAAGGGTGTGGATTAATATCCAGGTCTTCAATTCAGTTCCATTGGTCCTCCTGTCTGTTTTTATGCCAATACCAGGCTGTTTTCAGTACCATAGCTCTGTAGTAGAGTTGGAAGTCAGGGATTGTGATGCCTCCAGACATTCTTTTATTGTACAGGATTGTTTTGGCTATCCTGTTTTTTTGTTTGTTTTTTTCTTTGTTTGTTTTTGTTTTTGCTTTTCTATATGAAGTTGAGTACCATTCTTTCAAGTTCTGTGAAGGATTTTGATGGGCATTGCATTGAATCTGTAGATTGCTTTTCAGAATGGGAAAGATTTTCATTAACCCCACATTAGACAGAGGTCTGATCTCCAAAATATACAAAGAACTCAAGAAATTGGTCATCAAAAGAACAAATAATCCAATTAAAAATGAAGTACAGACCTAAACAGAAAACTTTCAACAGAGGAATCTAAAATGGTTGAAAGACACGTAAGGAAATGCTCAATATCCTTAGTTATCAGAGAAATGCAAATCAAAACAACTCTGAGATTCCATCTTACACCTGTAAGAACAGCCAAGATCAAAAACACTGATGATAACTTATGCTGGAGAGGTTGATGATAACTTATGCTGGAGAGGTTGCTGGTGGGAATGCAAGCCGGTGCAGCCTGTTTGGATGTCAGTGTGGCTATTTCTCAGAAAATTAGGAAACAACCTTCCGCAAGACCCATTAATACCACTTTGGGGTATATATCCAAAGGATGCTCAATTGTATCTCAAGGACACGTGCTCAACTATATTCATAGCAGCATTGTTTGTCATAGCCAGAACCTGGAAACAACCTAAATGTCCCTTGACCAAAGAATGGATAAGGAAAATGTGGTACATTTACACAATGGAGTACTACACAGCAGAAAAAAGTAACATTTTGAATTTTGCAGCAAATGGATGGAGCTAGAAAAGATCATTTTGAGTGAGGTAACCCAGACCCAGAAAGATAATTATCACATGTACTTGCTCATAAGTGGCTTTTAAACATAAAGCAAAGAAAAACAGCCCACAAATCATAATCCCAGAGAACCTAGACAACAATAAGGATCCTAAGAGAGATATACATAGATCTAATTTACATGGGAAATAGAAAAAGACAAGATTTCCAGAGTAAATTGGGAGCATGGGGTGCTGCAGAAAGGTGTATAGCTAACAATTACCCGCCTACTGGGGCATGGTCTCATAGACAATTTACCTGGATGGGGAAGCATGTCCGGCTTTCTTCCTCTCTGCCTTTCCCCCTGGACCCAAGTTTTGCTGGTTCAGTTTGTTTGGATCTCATCTTTAACAATTGTTCACACAGAGAATCATGATTTGTAAGTTTTATCTATTAATAAATACCTGGATATTTCTTAGTTCTGAGCAAGTGTGTGATTCCTTCTGTTAAGTGCCAGAGCTCTCTGCATTCAATTGGGAGAAGGTTGAAGGGGAGGGGGAAGGCAGGTAGCGGAGTATAGAAAAAAATCAATAAAAAGTAATAAATTAACGATCAGATCTTGAAAAGAAAAAAAATACCAGAGCAAATGAAAACTTCAGCCAACATGAAAAAGAAAAACAGTTCAGTATTTTATACCACATTGTCTTCAAAAAAATCAAAATTATAAAAGCAGATGATTCTGAACTAAATAGCAGATTAACACTTTGCAAAGAAAAAAATTAAATCAATGAGGTGAATTAAAAACCCACAGCTCTAGTGAAGATGCAGAGAAAAGGAATGAAGAAGTAAAACACTGAGATGTAGCACGCATTTGAGAAACACAAATGACAAGAAAAGATACCAGTTTAAACAAATTTAAAAAAATGAAATAATGGTGGGAAGCCAATGCATTAGGCTTAAAATCAGCCAGAAATGAATTAAACAGGTATTAAATCCTGGGTTGGCTAATTTCAAGACCCCAAATTTCATATTTCCAATGCCAAAAAGAAACCAATCAAAATTTTATGGGAGGGAAAAAAGAAGACCCAACTTTGTACATAATAATAACTTCCCTTCATCCCATTATGAACAAAGCAATGAAGGGTGATTCAAATGTCACATTTGTGCCACACAGAGAAAAAAAACATAATACCATTGGGGATGACTTAACGTACACTAAATCCTACTCATAAGGTAGGCAAAATCAATAATGCCATTATATTGGTGAAAGAAAAGCAATAGAGTTCTACACCCAACATGCCACATGTGAAATAATGACCAGTTGTGGGAGCTATTTTTATTCACATTTTTATTAACATATATTAACTTTACAAAATAATATGATACATCATGACATTTTTCTGCATGTATAAAAGCTTTGGTCATATTCCAGCTTTTGCCCTCTCTCATTATCCTTTTCCTAATTTCTTATGTCCTTCCTCTTCTTAATTAATTGTCCCTATTGCAATAATTTTACAGATTATGGAAATATTTTAAAAATAATTTTATTTTATATCTTTTAATCCTATGTATACATGTGTGTCTGTAAAAGAGTATGTGTTCTTATTCTTAAATACATGTTCCAGAGAAAGCCAGAAGAGAGCATCTGATACCCCTGGAGATAGAGTTACAAGAGGATAGGAGCAACCTAACATAGATGCTGGAACCTAAATTCTAGTCCTCTAGAAGAGCAGAAAGAGTTCTTAACTGCTTAGCCATCTCTCCAGGCCCCTGCCACCCATACTTAAGGATAGATGACAACCAGGTGATCAAATTCTTAGGAACCAAGTGCTGAGAATAACCCTGTGAGGAAGTCTTGACTTATACTGGTAGAAAACCAAGTTACTTAGGCATAGCAAATATGTTTACTTTCTAGTGACAGTGTACTGTGATCCAGCGGCTCAAATTGAAGCTGAATTTGTGCTGTGTACTTACAAAGTCAAAGCCACCCTTCCTATACTGCTGCATGTACCATGTTCAAACGGCACTCCAAGAGTGAAAATAATTCCTCATCAGGAATATTAGAGACAGCTATATTTGGTCTTTGTTATTGTTTTCTATGGTCCATTCAGTAAGTGGCCCATTTCACTCATTATTGTAATTCCTGAACTTCCCAGCTATTTCAACTATTACTGTCATCTGGGAATTGTTCTTTCACAAAATTTGAACAAAAGAATAGCTCTAATCTAAGTAACTCCCTAAAGCTTCTTTGAATGACCCTGCAAAAATTTTTCAGATCATTATAATTGCCAGGAAAAAGCTTAGCCCAACAAAAATAAGCTCTTGACAAATCAAAAGAAATAAATGCATTGGCACATGGTTTCATAATTGATGCTGTTGTTGATTTGGTAATGCAAAGGAATCAAATAGACCACATTACAAGTTTTGTTCAGAATATGCAAAATTAATGACAGTTTTAGGAATGTCCATTATGTCAATTATTATACATTATTAAAGCTCCAATGTCAAATTAAAAAGAAGATATATTCATGTGTCCAACACTTTTCTTTCTAGTCTCATGGTCATAGTGTTTTATCACCAGTTCATGATTTGATGCAACTCGGGAATAGAAATCACAATCAAAATGCCACTTGTTTTTGGTATGAGATGACATTCTGAAATAGTCTTCACTTATGTATCAAATTTTACTAGTGGTAACTATTTGATACTTTTGCTAAGATCTGCATTCATGTTCCAAATGGTTTTACATGGTCTTTTAATACCTCTTCTTATGATTTCTGGGGAAGGGATTCAGCTCCGCATAACCTTCAATTTCAGAGTTTTTGTTTATATTATTAAATGAATCTGATGAAACACTAAGGAGCTTCAGATCTTCAATGCAGTCAGGTGTTTACCACCTCAAATTTTTGACTCTTAAGGGAAGAGTTTGGATACCTTTCAAAGGTGATTATTTTCTCTTGAAATGGTGATTATTTCCTCTTGAAAAGGAGCAGTGGAGGAGAGGGTGCCTGAACTGGCCTTGCCCTGTGGTCAGACTGATGACTACCTTGGATATCACCATAGAACTTTCATCTGGCAATGGATGGAGACAGAGACAGAGACAGAGACAAACATGGGAGCACTGGACTGAGCTCCCAAAGTCCAGTTGAGCAGAAGGAGGGAGAATATGAGCAAGGAAGTCAGGATCGTGACGGGTTAGTCCACCCATTGAGACAGTGTACCTGAGCTAATGTGAGCCCACCAAATCCAGCTGGACTGGGACTGAATGAGCATAGGATCAAACCGGACCCTCTGAATGTGGATGACCTTTGGAGCAGAATGAGAAGCCAATAATAATGGCACTGGGATTTGTCTCTACTGTGTGTACTGGCTTTTGGGGATCCTATTCTCTTTGTATGCATACCTTCCTAAGCCTGGATATAGGGGGGAGGGCCTTGGACTTCCCACAGGGCAAGGTGCCTTGCCCTCTCTTAGGACTGAAGGGGTGGGGGGAAAGTGGGGGGAGCAGGAGGGGAAGTGGGAGGAGGGGAGGAAGTGGGAATTTTGATTGGTATTATTTATAAAGTAATAAAATATCTGATAAATTAAAAAATAAAAATAAATAAATAAAGGTATTTTTAAAGATAAAAAAGGAACAGGGTATGGGCTGGAAGCTCCAAGAGTTTGAACATCAGAACGAACAAAGAATAATCATATTGCTTGTTGTATTCTAAAGCAGCTTTTAGTTTCTTAATTAAAGACAAAAATATGAAGAGCAAACGCTGAGTGAGTTTTCCAAAGTGTAACAAGTTTTATATTGCACATCCAGGGATGAGAGTTATAGTTTGGTCATAGAGTATAAACTTACCATGTGCAAGGATATGGTTTTAGTTTTAGCACTGAAAGAAAAATGTACATAACAGCCTTGAAAGTAGTGTTGTGGTTCTCTTCAATCCTCTTTGGTGAAGTTGTTAAAGATCTGCCCCCACCCACCTGTTTTCTTACCTTTCTCGTCAAAGGCAAATGTGGGTAACACTGAAGAAGATTGTAAACATGTATTATGTGATTCTTCATTTGGGATTTTGATTTTGTACAGCTTCCCTGAGAGGAAAAGACCGTCTCAAATATGAGACCTATGGCAGAAATGGATTTCTTTCTTTCTCAGAAATGATCAAAGCAATTTCAGTGAAAGAGACATTGGAATTATTGAGAGGCAGATGTACTCAAATCTCTGTTCACAAGATATGTTAATGGTTAAAAGGTCTTCCCTTTTGAAACGTATAAGTTCAATAAAAATATCTAATACATTTAGATTAAGAAGTAATCAGTAGAATACAAAAAAATCAAAATAACTTCTATCTCAGTTTAGCAAGGAATCTCATTAGCCCCATGATGTACCTTCAGGCATGTACAAACTCAGATATTGTTAACTGAAGATATCATCTACAAAGGTCACTCATTCTTTTGGGATAAAAACTACTTAATAATAATAACATGTGTATATGTATATATTTGCTAGCTCTCACAGGGAAACAGATATTGAAATTGAAGCATGATTTTTCCGTTATAACATTTCACAGATAATATTATCTGCATATCTCTTTTGAATTCCAACCCCAAGTTACATTTTGAAAAATTAAATGACTTTGAAACAATGGAAATTTTACAAAGCAAAGACACTGCCACTGTTATCTCTAAAGCAGGTCAAAATGGGAAGGTTTATACTGTAATAGTTCTGTCACAATTATACAAAGATCACACTTGAAAACAGTACAATCAAGTTACTTTAAAAATACCACAACATTTTAAGTAGTTTGTGATTTGTGGTTGTGGTATATTCATAGGTATCTTTAGCTCTCTTGTCTAATGACAAGAACACAGTAAAATATCTCACATGGGTACACTGATCAAGTATGGGATCAGAAGGCATGAAATTTCCCTTATTTTCACATCTTAATCATGTAAAATGCAAAGAATTTATTCACCCTCGAGCTGAAGAAACTTCACTGGGGATAAGAAAAAGTAAATACAGCACACTAAGTGCTAACATGCATTAGCCAAATTAAAAACACAAAACCTCTGAGAATTACAAAGATAGCTGTCATAGTTAAGTTTCTATTGCTGTGATAAAACACCATGACCAAAAGCAACTTAAGGAGATAAATATTTATTTCAATTTACACTTTTAGGTAATAGTTCATTTTTGAGGGAAGTCAGGCTGGAACTCAGTTCAGGAACCTGGAAGCTGAAACTAAAGCAGAAGTCTTGCAAGAATGCTACTTACTGGCTTGTACTCCATGACTTTCCAAGTTTGATTTCTCATGAACCCCAGGACCATCTGCCCAAGGGGGTAATTGCCAACATTGACATGGGCCCTCCCACATCAGTCATTCATTAATCAAGAAAATACTCCATAGTCTTGGCAACAGGCCAATCTGGTTGGGGTGTTTACTTGATTGAAGTGCCCTCTTCCCAGATGACTCTAGTGTGTGTCAAATTGATTTAAAAAATTTTTAAAACAACCAGCACAATAATCACTTCATCAGTGTGGATTATTATTCAAAGATTCAGACACTAGATGTCATAACCACCACAATCACCAAAGTTGTGTAATTATAGAAACATAAAACAAGTTGCCATGGAAGCATATAGGTAAGATAGAGTAACAGCACATCATAATGCTGTTAATAGGATTGCTCTCTCTGATGGTGTACATAGTAAGTAAATGCCTATAGCGATATCAAAACATTCTCATCTGTGTATTCTTTTAGTACACAGATTTCATATACTTATTTTAGGTTTAGATATAACTCAGACAGGATACAGAATGTTTTCCAATGAAAGAAAAAGATGTTAATGTTCAACTTCATACATTGTAAAAATGTAAGCAGAAAGAGATATCAGATTTAAGGTTGTATAAAAGTGGATAATTTCAATCAAGTATATACTTATAACCATGGTACACAAAATACTTGTATATCATGGAAATTGCTTCATATTGGGTTGCTATTTTTTGTTTTTATTTATTTATTTATTAAAGATTTCTGCCTCCTCCCTGTCACCGCCTCCCATTTCCCTCCCCCTCCCCCGATCAAGTCCTCCTCCCTCGTCAGCCCTAAGAGAAATCAGGGTTCCCTGCCCTGTGGGAAGTCCAAGGACCACCCACCTCCATCCAGGTCTAGTAAGGTGAGCATCCAAACTGCCTAGGCTCCCACAAAGCCAGTATGTGCAGTAGGATCAAAAACTCAGTGCCATTGTTTTTGAGTTCTCAGTAGTCCTCATTGTCCACTATGTTCAGTGAGTCCAGTTTTATCCCATGCTTTTTCATACCCAGTCCATCTGGCCTTGGCGAGTTCCTGATAGAACATCCCCATTGTCTCAGTGTGTGGGTTGGGTTGCTATTTTTTATGGTTGTGACAAGTCCCTGATATTGGGGGAGACTCCTTGTTTGTTCCCGGCTGTCAAAAAACAAAATAATCACACAGAAACTATATTATTTGCAATATTGTTTGGCAAATAGCTTAAGCATATTGCTAGATAGCTCTTATATCCTAAACTTACTCATCTTCATTAATCTGTGCATTACCACAAAGTCATGGCCCACTGGCAAAGTTCGGTGGGCTCCAGCAGAGGATTCTATCTCTAGTGGCAGCTCCCTGGCTTCTCCCTGACTCTGACTATTCTCTCTCTATATATATCTCTTTCACCCTGGCTTTATACTGTTAAGCCATTGGCCAAAAGCAGCTTCTTTATTAACCAATGACAATAAAACATATTCACTATGTACATCACCTCCCACATCACCTCCCCTTTTCTGTCTAAATAAAAAGGAAGGTTTTGACTTTAACATAGCAAGATTACATATAAAAGAAAACAGGCATGGAGCAAGAATTACAGTTACAATATTTATATCTACTTTATCTTTTATAAAATAAGGAAAACTATAACCATCTATTCTGCAACTCGCTCAAAGACCCTGGAAGGATATAATATTACCTAAGTTAACAGGAAGTGCATTGTAAGCAACTTCCAAAACTCTAGAACTGACAGAGACATCTCACTGCCTGAACAGTAACCCAAAGTTCATTGGAGCGTCCATCCTCAGTCTACAGGCCCATAGCATCTGGCAGACTTTTCCATGAAGTAGGAAATTTGAACATCTTTTATGCCTTGTATTGGTAAAGTTCACCAGTTGCTTTCTTCTGGGTTCTGCAGGATGTCTGGCAGACAATTTGATGAAGCAGGAATCTTGAAGGACAGTCTCACCTTTAGGCAACTTTAGCAGTCATTTTTCTGTGGGTCCTACAAGTCCAGTCAATCAGTTCAGGCAAGAGAAGTTTCTTGCCCAAATGGCTAACAAACTCCATGAGGAATCTCTTAAATGCCCATCATTCTATTGAAGTAGATTGGTGCTGCCAAGAACAGATGTGCCTCAAGTCATGAAAAGTCCTAAGATCTTAAAACATTTTAATGCCATATTCTGTAGGTCTTTGAAATGTTTGAAGAATACCCATCTAGCTGAAATATATCTCTATATATCTAGAAAACCTAACTAACGTGACTATAAGCTTGATTATTATAGATGATTATCTATTAACCTATATTTCTTAATTATACATTACATTTCTAAATGAGCTGCACAAACACAATACCACACAAGAGCAGAAATAGACATATAACAAAATTGATCTTAAATTTATATTAATAGACCAAGATCCATACCAATGTAAATATCTCTAACATATCCCCCTTTAGATGTAAACAAACATTTATAAACAACCATTTAGGGAATTTGGGCATCATTCTGTCCAAAATGCTTCCTGCTCTTTGTTGGGCAATGTTATTTTTTCTGGATGTTCACAGCAACTTTTCAGGGGGTCTCATTCTATCAAGCCACAGTCTGGAAAGAATCCACAGGTTCTCATCCTCTGTGGAAACAAAAGAAAAACCTCTTTTCCAAAGCAATAAATCCTTAGACCCAAATTTTGAAGTCAAGATATCTTTAAAATGTATACATTGCTTTGGCTTAGCAACCCATACAATGAAATGTCTCTCTGTACTTAGCTCCTTCACAGTCAAAAAATTCAAATAAAATGTAATAATATACATAATTCAGATTCTCTGTGTATATTCCATGTTTAAGTGGCTTGTTTTTACTCCTTTAATCTATGACTGTCTGTACTCTGTCTCTTTAAAGATTTTGTTTTATTTATTTATTTTTAAGCCATTTACTTATTTTTATAACTATTTCTTCTCTCTCCCAAGCCTATGTACATTTATTCAACACTGTGACCCATTTAGGGGTCTTTTTAAAAAATCTGAATCTGCCTTCATTGTGTATCTGTAATTATTTTCTGACCAGAAAAGCCTTTTTTTATTGCTAAGCAGATGAGGCTAGAACCAACTTGGTACTGCCTGTTGGCTCCACCCAGTCCAACATGGCGGAGGCATGTTTACTGCCTCTGAGACTGCCAAATGGGAGCCACACTCATCACCTCAACTCTGTGGTAACCAGTTGGCCCATGATAACACCAAGTAAATTGCAGCACACTTCCCACAAACCCCATTCAAGTGCTCAGCCTCCTGAAAGAGCCAAAGTTTGTGCTGGCAGCATAGGCCAGGAAGCTGTTGTTTAGAAACTGTGCTTTTTATTTTGTTTCTGTTTTGTTTTATTTTCTGCTAAAGCTGAATCAGGAATACTTCTCTTAAAGGAACCATGGTGCTCTTACTCTCCACAAACAAACAGAGCCCATCTGAAAAAAAAATACTCTCTCAGGTTCTCAAGTTTTATAGATATAGCTACCCACATTGGCACCAATTTGTTGGAGGAGGCTGCTTATTCCCAGTTGCCCAGAATCGAAATAATCATTCAGAAACTATATAATTTGCAATACTGTTTGGCCAATATTTAAGCATATTTCTAGCTAGCTGGTATATCTTAAACTAACCCATCTCCAGTAATCTGTGCATCACCATGAGGTCATGGCCTATTGGCAAAGTTTTGATGAGCTCTGGCAGAGGTATCTGTCTCCAGTGGGGCTACATGTCTTCTCCATGACTCTAACTACTCTCTCTCTCTCTCTCTCTCTCTCTCTCTATATCTATATATATATATATATATATATATATATATAATCTTTCAACCTGGCTTTACTCTGTTAAGCCATTCGCCAGAAGCACCTTCTTTATTAACCAATGGCAATAAAATATATTCACAGCATACATTACCTCCCTCAACACCCTCAAAAACAATTTAAGGGGTGAATACTTGGTTGGTTCACAGTTTCAAAAGGCTCACCTCACTTGTTGTTTAGTCCCATTCTCTTAGTAATTATCTATAGCATTGTTTAGGATATTTATTAAATACATGTCAGTAGTTTTTATCTAAGTACATTCATAGCTTTAAGTATTAGAGCAGTTCTATGGAACAGTGATAGGGAATAAGGCAGTATGACACACTAAAAATATAATTATAAGCAGCACTTCTTTGATTGATATTACTGAGTACTGGGAGCCATGATGGAAGGATAAGCACTCATGATTTTAAACCTTAAAGTGAATTTCTTACTTTTTGTATTTATCTGAAGTTCATATTTTTCTCTCTGATTTCCCCTGATATGAGTATTGATAGGTTTTATTATAGTGTGAGTCTCAAAGTTTTGTTCTTATACACCCAAGATGTGGATTTTTAATGTAGTATTTATTGCTTAATCTCATTTCTAGTTCTAAAGAAAAGAGATAATATCCTCCTCATTCCCACTACAGAAAAGAAATAGAGCAGAATACTAAACAGGAATTATGAATACTTCCTTGAACTCTGTTCCCAAGACCCTTATAGGGTGACATTCTTTAAAGATTATAGGAATCAAAGAACCTCAAAAGAAACAGCCATTTACCAGCAGTGTTCTGGAAAATTCTGCAGTGTCCTGATAGTATAGGACTGAGAGGATTGGAGTCATACTGGGAGCAATTAGCACTTAGGGTGACATTTCCAGAAAGAGGGAAAAGTCCCCCTGCAGGCTAGGAAAAACACATTAGCATACAGACAGACATATGGTAGGACAAAAACAAAGGTAAGAAATGCATTAAGTCAGATAGAAAATCAGTTGAAAACTCGACCTTGGTGTCTGTGGTCTGGTGTCTATCCCAAAAGCACCAGGGAGCAATGGGAAGCAATACTAAGTATTGTACACTCAGAATATAATCCACCCCAGATTTTAAGATGGTGCAGAAACATAAGTTAGAAGGCCATGTGCAAATAGAAAAATGTTTCACTGATAGTTTTGAAAATAATCCAGGAAACACATGGACACATCTGGCCCTGGAGATGAGTGGACTTGAGAACTATTCTGAAGGCCAGGCTGAAAGGGCTTGGGAAAGAAATAAGAACAAGAATCCTGGATGCTTAGCCTAACACAGATGCCTCAAGTCTACACAAAAGAGCTTTCACTAACTGTGAGAAGAGCCACCAATCTCAACAGGATGTATATAATCATAGTCAGGAATGGCAGCCGCAGAGTCAGGCTAGTACCTGACAACTGAGTGGCCATTTTTAGCATGTTTAAACAATATTTGCAGAATGATGTAGGCATCAGAAAATCAGAATCATGCTTCATTTTGTTTTGGTGTGTGTATTTATTTTTCTAAACAGAAACTAAGATAGACGTCATTCCTGTCAATCACTTTCTCCACTTGGAGAGGAATCTGCTCAGATAGATAAGCGCACATATCTTGGCCATGCTTATCTCTGGAAAGCTGCACTTTCCTTGGCTTGGGAAATGATTGAATTAAATATAGGGGCTACACGGAATGCCTACTTCCAGCTGTGTTCCTCAACATCTGGCTGATGCTTGTGACATGCTGTTGTCCAAATGCATACAGTGCCTCTAGTTGGAGACTGTCACGTGTCTCCTGCCTTGGAATAAAATGGGGCAACCACCAGCACTCCATGTGTTCTGAATACATTGCTTATTCATGAAGAAGACTGTCATTCTGCCACCCTATGTGCTCAATCAAGGTGACGTTATTATATGAAATAGTTTCCTAAGGCAACTGCTGATTTGACAACTTACAAAAACAGAAATATCAGTTGTATAGCCCTAGATGTTAGAAGTCCAAAGAATAAGTATCTGTGGAGCTACATTCCATCTCAAGGCTTAGGGGGAGATGCCTTGCTTGGTCCCTTATATTTTCTGAGCTCTATCATCAGTCTTTGAGGTTAATTGCACTGAAGGTCTATCCCTTCAAACTATACCTCCACTGTCACTCAGTATTGGTGCTCTGTGTCTCTGTATTTAAATTTGTTCTCCTCAACTAAACATCCATGTCAGTGGATTATTACTTCAGTGACTTCATCTTGATATAACTGTATCTTCAAAGAGTCTGTTTTTAGATAATATGATAGTTACTGGTTGTTAGGATTGAGCATCTCTTTTGAGGAGACACTAAACATATATTACACCAAAAATTTCCTGATTGTGATCACTAATCTTGGTTGACAACTTGACACTCTCAGAAAGAGGAACCTTGACTTGATATTATCCTGTGGACATGTCTTTAGGTCACTGTCTTGATTGACAGCAGATGTGGGAGGTCATCTATGGGCAGTGCCATTTTGGGGTAGGTAGGCCTGGAGTATATAAGAATGTTAGTGAGAAGCCAAGAGAAGCATGCTAGTAAACACTATTGCTCCATGACGTTTGCTTCAGTTTCTGCCTTCAGATTCCTACCTTGGGCTCCTGTTTGGGCTTCCTTCAATGACAGACTATAAACTATACTAAAATAAACCCTTTCATCCCAAGTAGGTTTTGGTCAGTATTTTATTACAGACAAAAGAAAGCAAGCTAGAACACTGATATTTGTGGGATATTTCTTCTTTAGTAACTTTTCCCACTAGCCCTGGTATAAATAAAAAATAAAAACAATAACAAAAAGTCCATTAGACATTGACCTCTATCTTAAAGACATATTCTTTTGAAAATGACTACACATGATTTAACTGAAATGTATCTGGTTATAATACCTATTGGATCATGTGCCTTATCCCATCATTGATTTGAAGGTGAGTTCTTTCAAACATGAATTGATAAGCTATACCTGTGTCATTTATTATATAAAGTATAGCTGTTACTTTACCTTAGAGTTCAATGCCTGTCATGTGAATGGACCTCAATAAATGTTTGCCGAGTGAGAGAAAGAAAAGTATGAGAAAGATTTAAAAGAAAGAAAGAAAGAAAGAAAGAAAGAAAGAAAGAAAGAAAGAAAGAAAGAAAGGCTTGATCGACTTTCCAGCTTTATGTTCAGTCTCCACTGCTAACCAGCTTTACTCCCCTTCCCACTTAACCTTTTCTAATGGCCTCCATCTATCTCCCTCTCTGGCCTTGCAAGGCTTCAAACTCATCCTCATTCATTAGTGATAAGCTGAGAAGAGAATGATAAAGAGTGATGGCTGAGATATTAATCTGGCTCCAATTTGCAGACAGGACAGATTAAGTCTGTGACTGAAGACCTATGATTCAGCTAATAGAGACTGGTGTGGGGAAAGTCTGTTTGCCTGGCCAAGAGTGTTACTGAAAAAACAGCTGCCCATCATAGATGGCACCCCCAAATTACTACAAATTAGAGTTAGTTACTCACAACTGTGTTTTAAATCCCAAACATGCAAGAAGGATTCTATTTGCACAACTCTATAGCCAACCACATGTTGTATTGGTATCATACTGCCACATACCTATATGGCCAAATCTTACCAATTTAAAACAAATCACAGTTCACCTCAGCTTCTGAGGGTGAGGAAACCAGGTCACAGTACAGCTGGGTTAAAGGTTGAGAAAATATTTGGGCATTCCTTATGAGTTTACATGATTGTTGGTGGAATTGCTGTTTCTTTTTGGCTCATGGCAAGAAGCTACTCTCAACATTAAAGAGTTGGTCGCTTTAGTTTCTCTTAAATTCTGGGTTTTGCATGGCTACTTCATTGAAGTGAGCAGGAGAAAGAGACCCTCTTCCAAAAATGGAGGCCAGTCTTAGGGAATGCAAACATGAAAGTTATGTGCCATAATTCTCCCTAAGCTCATCATAATATATGTAATCACAAATCTCAGATCCTGACCACACTGGGAGCAAGGACTACACACAGGTCTGAAAATCAGGATAAGGATAATGAGAGCCATATTGAGTCTGATAATTGACTTCCTGGTCCTAGTTAGATCTTCTCATTAAAACTTACATGGGATAGACTTTCACGGAGAGCATGATACAAGGGTCTATATGACCCTAACATAGAAATACCTAGATACTATGTCTGGTTACTACAGACTGGCTGTGTGTTCTCAAAATGTGGACATCTATGACACAATGACAACAGAAAGTGGGGTTGTAGGGAAATGAGCAATATGTGTTTGTAAGCTGAGCAGTTTATTACATTTTATTATGGAAGCCCAAGTAGATTAAGACAACGATAAATTAGCCCCTGACCAGTGTAGTGGAATGAATAGCTATCTGCCTTGCCCACTCAATTCCTGTTGAATTCTTAACTCCAGGGTGATAGTGTTAGAAGGTGGATTCATACAGGCATGATGAGGTCATGAGGGTGGAGTCTCATGGATGGGATTAATGTTCTTAATAAAAGAGATCTCAGAGGGTTCCTGACCCTTCTACTGATGGAGGAAGGTCATTGGCTAATAAAGAAACTGGCTTGGCTCATTTTATTGGTTAGAACATAGGTGGGTGGAATAAACAGAAGAGGATGCTGGGAGAAAGAGGAAATGAGCACAGACTCGACAGCTCTGCTCTCTGGAGCAGAGGCCATGCTTCACTCTCCCAGACACATGCGATGAAGCTCCGACCCAGGATGGACATAGGCTAGAATCTTCCCGGTAAGCGCACCTTGGGGTGCTTACATACATGATTAGAAATGGGCTAGTCCAAATGTGATAATTAGCCTAGAAGAGGCTAGATAGAAATGGGCCAAGCAGTGCTCAAATGAATACAGTTTGTGTGTTGTTATTTCAGGCATAAGCTAGCCAGGCGGCCGGGGTGCTGGGGACGCAGCCCCTCCGCTCCTATTTCAACATTATACCATGTGAGGAAACAGGGACAAGGCATCATGTTGGAACCAAGAAACAGTTCTCATTAGGCTCCAAATCTGATACTATTCAGACTCCCAGCCAACTGAACTATTAGCAGTGCGTTTTTCTCATTTATACACCATCAGTTTGTTACAGCAAACACAATTGGATAAATACATCATTAGTGAATGTTTTATCTCAAACTGAAACTATTCTTCCACTTTGCTGATTGAATGCACCTTTACTAAGCACACATTAAAATTTTAGTTGTCAACGGAAACTAATTTGTGTATCTTAAAGCAATTAAGGGACTTTTTATTTCAAAAACCATTTTTGTAGTGAAAAGCCTACCTATTCAAATATGCTAATAGATATATTCAGGATAATGGCTACACTAACAAACAAATAAGTGAAGCCTAGATATGATAGGAAAGAATGACGGGCAAGGCTACAGCATGGTTAACAGTAGCTGCTACCTGCTGGCCTTCTGGAGGCAGCCCACCCTGAAGAATCCTATAGAAAGCACACTTCAAGAGTAGGCACTTCACAGGAAAATAAACATGTCTCTGATCTTGATTTAGACAGACTGAGAAAGACAGACAACAATCTCTGAGAATTCCTGAATTACTGTTCTTCATATTTGTTCCTCAAGAGTGAAGGTATAGTATTGGTAAATGCCCCCTCCCCTGCCCCATGAAAAAAGAAGCACCTTCTAGCCACATCTTAATTAAAAGTGCCTTGTATCTGCCTTACCAAACCACATCTGGAAAATCTTCACATGCTAAAATTTGTTCATTCTTACTTGCTATGTTCATGTATCTTAAATAATGTTTGTTTCTGACACATAGAAAAGGAATTTCTAGAAATTGATATTACTGTGTAGCCACCTGGTGTATAATCATTTGTAATGTGTCCTAAGTTTTTATAAACATTAATAAAATTTGAAAATAATTGTGATTGCTTCTGTATTTCTAACTTTTACATTTTATTTTTTCCTTTATTTTGTTTTCCTTTTTTATACTAGCTACAATTATTAAAACACTGTGGATAATAATAGCTGGGGATTGTCTTAGTTGTTTTTGTCCTTCCAATTTGAAAGCGGGATTCCCTGAGTATAATGTACTGTTACACTTTAAAGCTATTTATTAATTCAGGGTGCTCTTCTCACTCCTACTTTTTCTGAGGGATTTTTTAAAAGCAAACATTCACTTCATTAACCATTCCCGAAATTTATCAAAAACTTACTGTCCTAGTTATTTTAAATTTTGAGACGACAAATTACCCAAATGAAGCAACTTAGGGTACAAAGGGTTTATTCTGGCTTATAGTTCTAATGGGAAACAGTCCCTCGTGGCAGGGAAGGTGTAACAGCAGAAGCATGTAGATTAGATGGTCATATTTCATATAGAGTTGGGAAGTACAAAGAGAATGGGTAGTAGGGCCAGTTTTTAAACCCTCAAGGCCTCTCCTCAGTGACATACTTTCTAAATGTAACCCAATGTTCCAAAGCAGAAGCACCAACTAGGGGCCAAGTATCCAAACACATTTCACATTCAAACCATAGCATTTATCCAGAAGTCCCTCCATAGATATATTAATCAAGTAAATTATAGACATCCTTACCTTGAAGAAGATAACTCCTTAAGCATTAGCAATTAAAACTGTGGACAGGTGGTGGTGGTACACACATTTTAATCCCAGCACTCAGGAGGCAGAGGCAAGTGGATCTCTGTGAGTTTGAGGCCATCCTAATCTACAGAGAGAATTCCAAGACAGTCATGGCTGTTACACAGAGAAACCGTGTCTCAAAAAAACAAAAATAAAAGAAAGAAAGAAAAACAATATGCCCATAGAAAAGTACATGCCAAAATGTGTGTATAGTACAATAAATACTTGACAAACATTGTCTAAATCAATGACAGAATACCTATGATAGTTATCTTGAATGTCCAGTTTAATGTACTTAAAATAGCCTAGGAAATTCATCTCCTAGTGTGACTATAAGGACATTTCCAAAGAGGCTTAACTAATATGTGGCACCATCGCATGAGCTGTGGTCCTTAACTAAATACAAGCAGGTGGAATGCCAGCATTCATTACACTCTGCTTCCTGACTATGGATGCAATGTGACCAGTTACCTAAAGCTCTAGCAGCCATGCCTTCGCCACCATGATGAGCTGTACCATAAAACTCTGAACTAAAACGAACCCATGCTACCTAAGTTGCTTTATATTAGTTAGCTGGTACAACACTATGTTAATAAATAAGTGGGAGTGATAATCCTATTAAATAAAGCTTTTATTGATCATCAAAAAGTTATATGCAAAACTTTCTCCAATCTACGTCCTAACCAGACCCCACCATGCTTAACTTCAAAATGAGACAACGGTGGGTACATTTTGGGTGGTATGGCTACCATGATATTTGAGAGACAAAATATATTATATAAGGTATGGAACTGTCACAGTAAAACCCATCATTTTCCATACTTAACATATGTTAACAAAGGAAATTTAAATCACAATATCTGATAAACATTTGGTCTTAATTGTTAGGCCTCATTTTTATTCTTGAGATCATTTACCAGTTGGAGAAGTTAGATAGAAGATGCAATTTTCTTTTCCAATCTTATCCTAGGTCCCATCTCTCTAAATTTTTCTTGAAAATTATCTTGTTCCATTCCTAGCTCATACTTTTTGGTATTCTACACAGTTCAAGTGTACCAACTGACAATTTCAATATTCCTTTCACTTTGCAGAAAGGGGAGCATTTAAGAGGGCTGGGATGACTACGTAAAGTGCTATTATTATTAATTAGCAGATACACATATAGAATATTTCAATAACTATGAATGTTTTAAGCCAGAAAGAATGCATGAATGTGTGAAGAAGGATAATTCCTCTACATAGGGTGCCCCCTACTAAGAATTTTATGAATCAAAGTCTGATCTAAAAAAGAAGTTATCTTGAGTTCCAGCACAAGTTCAACACTCTATACAAGTGCAATGGCACATGCAGAAGCCCTTTAGCACACATGTGTCTGCTGTGTTAAATCATCATACAGGAGAGTTACATGAGCGAATGGTTCTGTGAATTCACTGGCTGTGCATACTCTGGAAATGACAGAAAAATCACACGAAATTTGCCTCATGTTAGCCAGTACTTAGTGCATGATTTGGATTCCTTGTGTTGATCAAAATTGTGCTTTTTTAGATGACAGGTGAAAAATGATCCTGGCCTATGCAACCAGAGGTCAAAATATGAGGGTGTCACTCTTACTTTTCAGTGCAGTGACATAAAGAATTTAAAATGAGACGCATGAACAACTCGAAAGGAAAAGATACATATTTTGGCTCACAGTTTCTGATGTTTCAATCCATGGGCAGATATGTCCACTTGTATGAGCCTGCTGTGTAGCAGGGCCCTATGGTGAGGAATAAGTGATAAAGACAGGAAAATGAGGGAAAGAAAGAGCAGTCGGTTGGAAGCAAGATATAATTCCCCCAAATTTAACTTTAGTGACCTCCAACTGAAACCCTCCTTCAATATTATGATATTTTTCCATAATGCCACCATTAATATACCTACTATTGGGTTAAGCCAGTGATGAAAGTGGATCCCTCATGATGTAAGCACTGCCCCAAATCATGATTTAACAATGAAGCCTTGAAAATATAAGCCTTAAAGGGATATTTCAGGTTCAAAGTATAACAACATAGTTAGCAAAGTTTATGCCAATGACTTAACCTTTCCACTCTCTGCTCCATATTGCTCTTTGTATGTGTGTATCATTCAAGAGCCCTTTCACGCTTCAAATGGATGGCTTTCCTACATGGGCCAACCCTATACAAACAGCATTGCCATTCAAAGATTAATCTACACAGTGGTCTCAACCTTCCTAATGCTGCAACCCTTAAATGCAGCTTCTCATATTGTAGTGACCCTCAACCATATAATTATTTTCATTGCTACCTCATAACTGTAATTGTGTTACTGTTATGAATCATCATGTAAATATTTCTGGAGACAGAGGCTTAGGGGATCTATTAAATATTCAAGCTCTGCTGTGAGTCATTGCCTGAAACATAGGTTTCAGGCTACATAAAACACCTTCATACATATAAAACAGGTTACATATAAACACCTTCCACTTTACCAAATGTTTGTCCTTTAAAGGAAAACCTCAAGATACACATGTATCTACTGGATAATATGTTTAGGATTTACAACCACAATTGACACAGAATCCCTGCCACCCCTATATAATCCAGACACCCTAATTCAGTACACAGCCAAGAGAATACTAATAAATGTTCATTAAAAAAAAAACACTAGAAGGGGATAGAGAGATAGCTCAGTGGATAAGTTGCTGGCTGCATAAGCAAGAGGACCTGACTTCAGACACCCAGCACCCATGTAAAAAAGCCAGCTGTACTGATAAGCACATGGAATCCTAGTCCTGGGGTAGTAGAGACAAGAAGATTTCAGAAGTTCAAAGAGGCATCTCTCGGTTCGGTATGAGACCCTGTCTCAAAAAATAAGATAAAGTGTGGCTGGAGAAACGGCTCAGAGGTTAGGAGCATATTGTGTTCTTTCAGATGACCAGAGCTGAATTTCAAGCACCCACGTCGAATGGCTCACAACCACTTGTAACTCCACTTCCAAGGTCTCCGAGGCTTCCATGGGCACCTGCACTCACATGCATATGCCTCCCCCCAACACACACACACACACACACACACACACACACACACACACACACACACATGCATATGTAGCAAAAATAACTAAAATATAAAATGGAGAAGGAAGACATCCTTCTACAGGAAGACATCCTGCATTTACCTCTAGCCTCCACATATGCATGCATGATACACACACTCTTCACACACACACACACACACACACACACACACACACACACACACACACTGCGTGGGAGAGACAGGAGAACAATAGCTCAGAAAAGTGAGAACAGTTTCTCAGCAATATTCATTCTATTCTGGAACTTGCAGAGTGGGAAATTTACATATGTGTTGTTTCTGTAATCTTTCTCCCCTTCCCACACTAGATGTCACTGTGTAGCTCATTATTAAGGAGGCTAAGCAAAACCTTCTCAGAGAAATGGAAACTGTAAAAAAAACATAGGTCCCCAAGCCATCCTCACACGGCAGCACTGAGAGCAAGCACTCTGCTTACTCTACTCACAGAGACAGGAGACAGCTCACTCTCTGCACTACACAGAAGGTGAGCCTGCCCTCGCTGAATGCCACAAAGACTTAACAACACCTCAAAATATGTTTTGCTGTCTTTTCCCCATTTGCATACCTGTCAACCTGATAAAAAGTGAGAATTTGGGAAATGCAAATAGCTTACTCATGAAATTTAATGAAGTGTGCATATGCTCTAGTTTTGAAGCCTTGCAAAAATATACCATTCCCTTGATGCTTTAAAAAAATTACTTTCATGAAGATAATGGAGCTTGGAATAAAATAAGGACACCTCCCACATTCTTTGTCTCGTTTTGATGTTAGGATAATTTTTTTTCACATAATCCTTGAAGTTAGATATGAGTTTAATCAGGAATGTTTTTGTTACTCTTTCCTTAGATAGAATGACTTGGGAAAATTTTTTAATATTTAAAAAAAAAATCTCTTCTCATTTTACATACCAATCCTAGTTCCCATGTAGCAGGGGAGGATTGTTTTTTAAAGACAGATTCTTACTATGTAGCCCTAGCTGGCCTGGACCTAGCTATACATACTAGGCTGACTTTGAAATCATGGAAATCTATCTGTTACTTCCTCCAAAGTTCTGGATAAAAAAGTGACACCATGCCTAATCTGACTCAGGAGAATTTTAAAGCCATGAAAATCAATCAAGATCCTAGATGTGAAACATTCCCAAATTAGCTACCTTGCTATGCCAGAGCTCAGAACCCAGAACCTCACTGAAGAAATACATTGTATATACACAGAGCCCTCATTTCTTGTATCTAGGAACCAAGACAAGACAATGAAGGTTACTCAGCTTACAAGACTTTTAAATTCCACCAAGGCTATGAGTATACAATCATTGCTAATGAAAAGAAATGTACTAAATAAGAAAAGTATTTTCCAGGATCTTTCTAGAGATGAAATCATTGTTCATGTCTAAAGTTATAGCAAGATTAATCACAAACATAATATAATTGAACAGTATCTCAATGTGCAAAGAAGAAGCCAGCCAGGTTCTTTTCTTTTTCTTTTTTATTGTTTATTATTATTATTTATTCTTTTTTATTAAAAATTTCCACCTCCTCCCCTCTTCCCATTTCGCTCCCCCTCCCCCTCCCTCTCCAGTCCTAAGAGAGGGCAGGGTACCCTGCCCTGTGGGAAGTTCAAGGCCCTCCCCCCATATCCAGGTCTAAGAAGGTGTGCATCCAAACAGACTAGGATCCCAAAAAGCCAGCACATGCAGTAGAATCAAATCCCAGTGTCATTATCATTGGCTTCTCAGTCAGCCCTCATTGTCAGGGACATTCAGAGAATCCAGTTTGATGCCATGCTCGTTCAGTCCCAGTCCAGCTGGCCTTGGTGAGCTCCCATTAGATCAGTCACACGGTTTCAGTGGGTGGGTGCACCCCTCGCAATCCTGACTTTCTTGCTCATCTTATCCCTCCTTCTGCTCTCCATCTTGACCTTGCAAGCTCAGTCCAGTGCTCTAATGTTAATCTCTGTCTCTATCTCCATCCACCACCGGATGAAGGTTCTATGGCGATATTCAAGATATTCATCAGTGTGGCTATGGGACAAGGATGCAAATGGATGGCTATAGAAAACACTTTACTGAGTGAGATAACCCAGACCCCAAAAGATGAATATGGTATGTACTCACTCATTAGTGGACTCTAGCCATAAACAAAGGACATTGAGCCTATAGTTTGTGATCCTAGAGAAGATAAATAATAAGGTGAACCCAAAGAAAAACATATATTTATCCTCCTGGAAATTGGAAGTAGACAAGATCACCAGGCAAAAGTTGGGAGCATGGGGGTGGGGGTGGGGTGGGGAGAAGGGAAGATGTGGAGAGAGAAAGGAGAAGGGGAGGATTGGGGACAGCTTGGGGGCATGGGATGGTTGAGGTGGAGGAAGGGTGGATATGGGAGCATGGAAGAAGATATTTTAATTAAGGAAGCCATTTTAGGGTAGGCAAGAAACTTGGCTCTAGAGGGGTTCCCAGGTGTCCAAGGGGATGTCCCCAGCTAGGTCCTTGCGGAGCAGAGGAGAGGGTGCCAGGTTCTTTTCAAAGTTAAATATTGTATCAACCAAGTGATGATAATATTAGCTGAGAAGGTTACACTTTTCTTTTAAAACAGAAAAGAGTTAATAATACATTGTGTGTGTGTCTGTGTGTCTGTGAGTGTCTGTGTATGTGTTCAGGAGATAGAACCCGAATCTCCTATGCCCTTGGCAAGTGCTCTACCACCGAGCGACATCGGCACTCTCTGACTCATTGATCTAAGAGGCAACACACACAGTTGGTGACAATGAATTCAAAGCTATGTTCTTATGTAAATCTAAAATAAAACTTGGGGGAAAATCACATTTTATTATTTAGTTTGTTAGTTTATTGGTTGTTATAACCAAATACTTGAGGAAAGCAACTTAAAGAAAAAAATAATTTACACAATCTCAGAGGGTTCAATTTACAGACACTTGGCTCCCTGTTTCTGGATTGAATATCATAGCCATGAAAGGGGGTAGCCGAGGTTATTTATTCCTAGTGGACAAAAACAAACAGAGAAAATTCAAGGGAGAAGAAGATAGCCCCAATGGCCACTTCCAATGCTGAGGTCTCACCTCCTAAATGTCCAGAATCTCCCAAAATGACAACAATAGATAGTGACCAACTGTTCAGCCTATGAGTCTATTAGAGTCCTTTCATAGTCCAACGATAACAATTGTTTTCGTCAATGAAGAGCAAATCAACTATTGTTCTATTACTATAAGGAATTGATGATGGTGGTAGTGATAGTGGTGAGTGTTATAGTGAGGAAAAGGACGATGATAATGGTCATGATGATGATGGAAATGGTAATGATAATAAATAAGTTGGTGATCTTCATTTCTTTGCTTTGAGAAATATATTTTCACCTCTATCTTATTAACAGGGAAATTAGAGCTCATCCTTGTTCTATTTTTTTTTTAGATAAGATGATGAAAACTGACTTTGAAATTCTGTCTCTTGAAAATAATTGACATTATTGATGAAAGGAGACAGAGACCCACATTGGAGCACCGGACTGAAATCTCAAGGTCCAAATCAGGAGCAGAAGGAGAAAGAGCACGAGCAAGGAACTCAGGACCGCAAAGGGTGTACCCACACACTGAGACAATGGGGATGTTCTATCGGGAACTCACCAAGGCCAGCTGGCCTGGGTCTGAAAAAGCATGGGATAAAACTGGACTCGCTGAACATAGAGGACAAGGAGGACTACTGAGAACTCAAGAACAATGGCAATGGGTTTTTGATCCTACTGCACGTACTGGCTTTGTGGGAGCCTAGGCAGTTTGGATGCTCACCTTACTAGACCTGGATGGATGTGGGTGGTCCTTGGACTTCCCACAGGGCAGGGAACCCAGATTGCTCTTTGGGCTGACGAGGGAGGGGGACTTGATTGGGGGAGGGGGAGGGAAATGGGAGGCGGTGGCAGGGAGGAGGCAGAAATTTTTAATAAATAAATAAATAAAAAATAATTGACAGACTCTTCTGCAGCACTCTTCATTGTGTCCAAGGGATCGGGTAGATTTCAGTCAATAGCAAGGTCGTACTCAAGACCTGCTACCCTTAGGCTCCATTTTTCTGAGTAGAGACTACAATTATTAGCTAAGGACCATCCTAATTATGAAGACCTAGCTTTTAGCTTTCATCTTAAATTTCTTCTTCTAAAGAGTATGGTTAAGAAGAACTTGTAAAAAAGAATTCAGTCCATATTAATACTGCTTTCTTCAGAATTATCAAGCAGATAAAGTAAATTAAAAATAATTATGGAGCATTTATGTCCAGCTTCCCCCAAAAAATACTGAAGAAAATTTATAAGAGTGATAATTTTTAAAGTGTTAGAGAGAATGTTGTATGTGATCTCTGGGGTTAGAACCACAGGTAAATAACAACCACTTCTGACTTTACATGGCAATGGGTAGACAGAGAAACCAGAATTCTGCACTCACTGGGTCTCCAGGCTGGTTTCCTGCCTCCTGACAGTGTCTACCAGATGATGACCTCTGACAGTGACAAGATGTCTAGAAGAATCCCTCCTCATCCACTCTCACTTTTCCACTGTCTCTAAAGCAGGACATCCCCACCCCCTGGTCCTCTCCCTTAGATCTATCTTCCTTGTATGCAACTTTCAGCTGTATATCACTGAGCCTGAGCCTTAAAATAGAAAATGTGCAAATAGAGAATTTGGCAGTTCTTTCTCAGCACTGTGATTTGATTCCCAAGGCTACATTCTTATTGCAAAACCCTCTGTTTGCTATTGGCATTCAAACACGGCTGTGGCTGTGATAGACTCCTTTCTTCTGTAAAAGAGCAGACTTTCACCTACTTCCTCAACTCTGCCCAGGTGGTGCAATCTATAGAAACAACTGTATTTTTAAAGGGAAAAGAGAAACAAACAGAGGAAGGAGTGGTTTCATAATATCTCTTGCTCTATGAAACACCCAACTGCCAAACATTATTGCTGTGTCAGGAGGAAAATAAACTCAATGTCCTTAGGCAACTTGTGGCCTGAGTCAGCACTTTGAAAATGCAGCCAAACATTTAAAATCACTGTGGGAGCCTAAGACACAGATTCCCCAATGCCTTTCATCCTCAGAACTTTGTGACCGAGATGGAGATGATAGCTATGATGCCAACAGCATGGGGATGCTGATGTTGCTTGTCTACTAGTGGACATACAATGCAAGCCCACTTACAAAAATGCTTATAGAAAGCATGATGGCATTGAGTGAGTGGAGGAAGCAGGTAGCTCTGGACAGGAAGTATAGGGACAACCTGTGCTGATGAAAACTGTGAGGAGTGGATTTCATTGGAAGAATACAGGGTGAAGCATGATTTGGGCAATAGTCAACACCAGGACTGAGGATAGAAAGTAGAGAGAAGAAAAGAAATAAATCCTTACGTCAGGTGGTTCAATCTAGGTCTGAGATAGAGATTCAGACTAAGGAAGACATGGAAAGGGAAGACTTGAGGATTGGCAGCCTGTGCAGGGCAGTCTAAGAGTGTTGTATGTAGACTTGAGAGAGTTGCCTGTAGTCTATAGGCATTGCATACAGTCTGGGGAAACTGGGTACTAGATAGAGCCACAGGGAGCTAGATACAGATGAAGAGAACAGGATATAGTGTGAGGAATCCTTATGCTGACTATCTAGGCACATGTACCTGAATGCTAAATGCAGGAGCTATAGCTGATATCTTCTCTTTTACAGCCCCAGATTTCATTTCTGAAAGCCCAAGTTGGCTGCATCCAGAAGCCATCTTGACACACCACTGAATTAAAGAACCATGCAAATTTCTATTTTACTAAAAGCCACAAAAATATAATCTACTTCCTCGAGGAGGCCAGACCCCTAGTGTTTCTGAAAGCTTAATAGATAGAAGTTGATTAACAGCTGCCAATATACTTCAGTATAGCAGTGCAGGCAGGTCTCATTCTACCAAGATTGAGTTGCCACAATGGAAGTATAATTTTTAAAAATTTACTTCATTCATCCAGTAACAATTTCAACCATGCATATAATGTATTTTGGCCATTTTGACATCCCATTACCTTCTGTCATCCCCTCTTACTCCTGCTGAATTCTTTTTCATTACAAATTCCTTCCTACTTTTCAGGTATATTTGGTTTCATTTACTAGAGCATACAGAATTAACCAGGGGCTACACTACTAAAGAAAACATCTCCTAATCCACCAGCAACAGATGTATACCAATAGCTCCTCAAGGAAAGGTGGCATTTCCTAAGCTTTCCTTCATCCATGATGGAATGTTAGAAAGTCGCACCTTGTCCTTGTGGAAACACCAGAGTTGCTGTGAGTTCATTAGTGCAATTACAATGCTGAACCCAGAAAATATTTTACAGAATGCCTTTCTCTCCTCTAGCTCTTACATCCCACTCCATCTTCAGTTAGGAATACAAATACCTTAACGGGTCACGCAACCACATAAAGGGAAAGCCCACATTCTGCTCTCACTTGTAGAAACTGAATACAATGAGGAGTCATGCTATTCTGCACGTGAATACGAAAAAAAGTTCAACTGCACAGAGGAGGGCTGAGGCACTAGAAACTATTCAGACAATTGGTAGCAATGAAAGGATTCACTGCTCTTTCCAGAAAATACTAGAGATGAATCCTCAGTTCTCATCAGTAGCCTAAAAGGAAGCCCCAAGAAATGGCAGTAGGTCAGAAGTTGGATAGGGATAGGATGAAGCAGGCAGATTTGTGGAAGATTAATACAGCATATACAATGTATTCATGAGTTAAAGTCAATTCATTTATAGTGGATTCACCTGTTTAGTGCAAATTTATCCAGGATATGATTGAAGATAGAACTGTAGACCTAGATTCATACAGTATAGGCATTTGGGAAGACTAGCTAGAGTTATAGACAGCTTTGTTTACATAGAGATAGCCACAATGATAACTGTAGCCATAAATGTATACAAAGTTTTAGATGTGTGTTTAGAAGTCAGCACAAATATATTGCTGACTAGCAATGTGTTGGTATGGGTATATAATATGCTTTGCATATGTGCTTCTTCCCAACATTCCTTTGTGGAAATTCTCACTCCTCTCCAAGGTGGTAGTATATTAAGAGCTTCCAGAGACTTGTGAGTTTTTACCTGAGGCCTAAGAACCACAGAATGTCAGGATTTCAATTTCTAGCTTATTGCTACACAACACTTTCAAGCAGCACTGAAAAAAAAAAAAAAACCTAACCACCAGTGCCATAATCTTTGCTAGCAAATATGCCCTTATTTTTTACAGGCAATAAATAAATCTTTACATTAAAGCATAACTTGACCTAGACGTTGAGTTCATGGTCCCAATTCTACCAGTTATGATTGTTCATAATCTCCATGTTATGAGAAAATTTTCTCTTGTGCAAATTTCCAGAACTATGTAAATAAGAATCATTTTAAAATATATTAAAAATCAGGCAGCCATGGCAACCAGTTGTCATCATACAAGTTGTGCTTATATAGTTCCTGGGCAAAGAACTTTCCAATTCTCTTGGCTTGTTAAATGATTCCATCACGGTCTACCATGCTTACTCAGTGTTCACTTTACAACTGAAGTTTGAATTTTCCTGGTTTGTGTGTGTGTTAATATACATAGATATGATTGCATAAAATAAAATCTAAATTTTATAAAATAAAATCTACACATTTGTTTCACATCACTGATGTCAGTAAATTGAGTTAAGATGATATTTGAACTATAAATCAAAATAAAAATATAATAATCCTAGCTTTATCGTAGCTTGTTATGCCCTGTTTAGTTAATATCCCTGGGAGGCCTGTTCTTTTCTGAAAGAAAATGAAGGAGGATTGGATCTGAGGAAGCGGGGGCGGGGGGGGGGGAGGTGGAGAAGCACTGGGAGAAATGCAGGGAGGCAAAACTCTGGTTGGAATGTAATATATGAGAGAAGAATAAATATTTTTAAAAGTAAATACAAAAAAGTAATAACCCAAATTTCTAGAAGAGGATAAAATGTACCCTTCATATTTTGCTTAAGTAAATAGAACTGAATATGTAGACTCTTGCTTGGCTTATGCACTGCTTCAGTATTCTGGGTTTTCTTAATTAATTCTAAAAAATTCAATTGTTATCTAAATTATGTCTTAACACTTTGGGTGGTTTGAATGTATTATCTAAATGTTATGTGTTGAAACTTAATTCCAAATGTGATATTAAAAAGTGATTAAGTCATAACAGGTTATAAGGAACTGGCATATGGGTGGTCTTTTGTCTTCTGCCTGCTCCCTGAAATATGAGGACACAGATTCATTCCCCTCAAGGAGAGTCAGAACCATCTCAAAGATAAGGAGGTCCAGACTTTACTAAGCACTAAATGCACAGACACTTTGTAAGTAAATTATCTACCATCAGACATTTTATTATAGCAGCAAACTGATGTACTGGAAAAACATGGAAATTTACCATTCATATTGCACATGAATGCATGCAAACATGAGCACACTGAAGATCAAACCCGGGGCTTTGCCCATACTAAGCAAGTATTCTACCACTGAAGTTCATCATTTAGCCCCCTATTTTCTGTTTTTAATGAGCATCCAGTACAAATTTTGTAATATTAAAAGCTGGGAATCATGGATACACCAGTGAAGACAGTGATGCGGATGGAAAAAGTTTTGCAGGATCCCATGTAATGAAGAATTACAGGCTACTGAGGGAGAGAACGTTTATTTTCTCCGGGGATAAGCACTCTAATAGATTATTCAATCTCAAGTGATCACCCGTAAACACATATAGATATTAGCAAAGTGGATAAACACTAAATGGATTCAATAGATTTTGTGTGTGCGAGTGCATGTGTGTGTGTGTGTGTGTAACAATAGTATTTATAAAATATATGGTCACAAATTTGAGAGGGAGTCGGAGGATAATGCCAGAGGAGTTGAATGGGAACAGTGAGGGATTGAAATCATGTAAATACAGTATATTCTAGTATTCGATTCTCAAAAATGCAAAAAAAAACCTTGAATTTTAAAAAGATGTTGTAATAACTGGAGGCCATCCTAGGAGACGCTTGCCACTGTATGTGTCCATATGTTTTCATGTATATATGTATCTATGTGTGTATATCTCCGAAATAACTCAGAATAAGGCTGAGTACTTCATCTTGACATTCACTCTTTTTACATGAGACCTGGTTGTGGTATTCCTACACATCATAAAACATATCCTGTTTTCAGGTTGTTATCATAGAGTATGAATGTTTCTTACAATATGGAAAAAGACTACATCTCTTCCTTAAATGGGAATGAGTTTATTCTGGAGCCAAAAATGAGTGACCATGGCCCAGGAACACAGATTCAGGCTACTTCAAATAACCATGTTCCAATATGGCAACAGTTTCATCAAGTTTTTATAGTAACTGAATAAAAAAAAGTCAGAAATCAAAAAAATTTCCAAATACATTGGTGGGCACATCAGATGTGGCGGATCTAGAAAAAATGAGGAAACCTCTGCTGTAGGTCTCAGCTGCTGTCTGGTGACATTATTAACTTATGAGTTAGGAAAAAAATCTTGGAGTCTGTAAATACCTTGCAAAAGAGTTTAACTGATATTCACAAAGATCTTAGTTCACATATAAAGGTATGAAATGAATTAAGGGGACTAACAATAGCCCAAGATAATTTACCTCTGTACCTGTAATGTCCCAACCTCTCTACAATTACTGAAATTCTATTCAGTCTAGTCAGCCTCATGGACTATGTAACACAGACACTGGTTTCTCTTTAAGCTCTCCAGTTCATACCCCCAAAAGACTGACACTGCCTGAATGACCCAGATAATAAAAGAGAAAGAGAAAAATCCAACCAGGATAGCATCTATCGGTAACAGACTATCTAAAAGAGAAAAAATTAATTTCCCAGCAATCAGTGCCAAATCAGATCCAGAATCAACATTGCTCTCAATCATTAATACTCACAAAATAAAAACACATGCAATTTAGGCAAAAAAGTCATTGCCTTCCTTTTCTTGAGTCTGTATGTTATAAAGTCAGACATAAAATTAACATCTTAATAGCTCTGATGGAATCTGTTGCAGCCCTATTCCTGTAGAAAATAGAAAATGTTAATGAGGAGAAAATGTGAGTGATTAATAAATGTGATTTAATGAAATGACCTTTATTTATTCGCTGAGTAATTAAAGTAATTAGGGGAGACCCAACTGCGATGAGAATGTCACAAAACAGAATTCAATGCAATCACCTATCCTCTTCGTTGGGGGAGAAAAAAGTCCACCTCATACATATTTTTAGACAAAGGAATACATCTACCACTGGCTTTTTGAGTGAGCATAAGAGTTTTTGCAAAGTGTCAAGAAAATTACCCCACTTTTAGGCAATTATATAAATATACCCTAATGAAAAAATACATCCCCCATGAGAGAATAAAATAGCACGCAAAGATTTAACTTTTATAGCCTCACATATCCTTTGAATTCCAATTAGAAGTCCTCCTTGGTTCATGGGCAGTATCAGTCAGAAAATAGAAAACAGCTCAGGAGCACCAGGTCATATTAAGTCTCTGTCATGGTTCACTGGGAGAAAGTATGGACAGAGAGTACATTTTCCCTAAAAAAGCTTTGTCATTTTTTTTTTTTTTTTTTTGCAAAGGGGGAAGAAAGCAATTCTGCCCAAAAGGCTAAGAAGAAAATCAATCCATACTAGAGAGTCAGCAATAACTTTTTTCTCTATCAAACTGATGAGGAACATCAGAGCATTGCTGCTTTTATTCCAAGAGATGAAGAAATCCAATACATCCCATTGTCATGCCCAAGCTCACTTTTCTCTCCCTTCTTAGAACACACTAACCAGATATTGAGGATATGGTTCAGTAAGGTGCTTGTTGTAAAAGACTGAAAACCTCAATTTGGTCCTTAATGCCCACATTAAAAGCCAAGTAGATGGCATGATAATCCTAAGGATGAAATAGTGGCATGAATAACTTGGTAGTAACCAAGAATTTTCTTAGTTTTGTCTTTTTTGTTGTTTTTATTGAGCTATATATTTCTCTGCTCCCCTCCCTTCATACCCCTTCCCTTCTACTGTCTCCCATGATCCTCACACTCCCAATTTACTCAAGAGATCTTGTTTTTTTTTTTTTCTACTTCCCATGTAGATTAGATCCATATATGTCTCTCGTAGGGCCCTCTTTGCTGTATAAATTCTCTGGGGTTGTAAATTATAGGTTGTTTTTTTGTTTGTTTGTTTGTTTTATGTCTAAACGCCACTCATGAGTGAGTACATATTATATTTGTCTTTCTGGGTCTGGGTTACCTCACTAAAAATGATGTTTTCTAGCTCCATCCATTTTCCCATAAATTTAAAGGTGTCATTATTTTTTTTCTGCTACAAAGTACTCCATTGTGTAAATGTATCACATCTTCTTTATCCATTCTTTGGTCAAGGGGCATTTAGGTTGTTTCCAGGTTCTGGCTATGACAAACAATGCTGTTATGAACATAGTTGAGCACATGTCCTTGTGGTATGATTGAGCATCCTTTGGGTATATACCCAAAAGTGGTATTGCTGGGTCTTAAAGTAGGTTGTTTCCTAATTTTCTGAAAAATCGCTATAGTGATTTCCAAAGCTGTTGTACCAGTTTGCCCTCCCACTAGCAATGGAGAAGTGTTCCCATTATCCCACATCCTTTCCAGCATAATCTGTCATCAGTGTTTTTGATCTTGGCCATTCTTACAGGTATAAGATAGCATCTTAGAGTTGTTCTGATTTGTATTTCTCTGGTGATTAAGGAAGTTGAACATTTCCTTAAATGTCTTTCAGGTATTTCAGATTCATCTGTTTAAGAGTTCTCTGTTTAGGTCTATACCCCATTTTTAATTGGATTATTTGCTCTTTTGATGACCAGTTTCTTGACTTTTTGTATAATTTGGAGATCAGCTCTCTGTCCAATATGGGGTTGGTGAAGATCTTTTCCCATTCTGTAGGCTGCCATTTTATCTTGTTGGTCATGTCCTTTGCTCTACAGAAGCTTCTCAGTGTCTGTGCTCTATTTAGAAAGTGGACTCCTATGCCAATGCATTCAAGTGTACTTCCCACTTTCCCTTCTAAGAGGTTCAGTATGGTTGGTTTTATGTTGAGGTCTTTGATCCATTTGGACTTCAGTTTTGCATATGACAATACATATGGTTATATTTTCATTTTTCTACATGTTGATATCCAGTTATGCCAACACCATTTGTTGAATATCTTTTCTTTTTTCCATTTTATATTTTTTGCTTCATTGTCAAAACTTAGGGCTTCATGGTGTGTGGATTAATATCAGGATCTTTGATTCAGTTCCATTGGTCCTCCTGTCTGATTATATGCCAATACCAGGCTGTTTTCAGTACTGTAGCTCTGTAGTAGAGTGTGAAGTCAGGGATTGTGATACACCCAGAAGTTCCTTTATTGTACAGGATTGCTTTGACTATCCTGGATCTTTTGCTTTTCCATATGAAGTTGAGTATTTTAAGGTCTGTTAATAATTTTGCTGGGATTTTGATGGACATGGCATCGAATCCATAGATTGCTTTTGGTAAAATTGGCATTTTTACTATGTTAATACTACCTATCCAAGAGCATGGGAGAGCGTTCCATTTTCTGGTGTCTAATTCAATTTCTTTCTTCAAAGATTTATAAAGTTCTTATCATACAAGTCTTCTATTTGTTTGGTTAGAGTTACTCCAAGATATTTTATGTTATTTGCTGCTATTGTGAAAGGTGATGTTTCTCTGATTTCTTTCTCAGCTTCTTTATCATCTGTATAAGGGAGGGTTACTGATATTTTTGAGTTAATCTTGTATCATTTTACATTACTAAAGGTGTTTATGAGTTGTAGAAATTCCTTGGTAGAATTTTTGGGGTTACTTATGTAAACTATCATATCATCAGCTTTTATATGTTACTTGGTATTTTAATCTCAAAAAAAAAAAAAAAACAAGGGAAGTGACTTTTAAAAGATATTCTTAAAATAGCCGGGCAGAGTGGCCGAAATTGGTAACCCCAACATGGGAGATTTGGACAGACATAGGCTGACTGTGAATAATGAATTTAGCTTCAGTGGGAGACCTTGTTTCAAAAAGTCAAGTCAAGGAAGTCTTTCGACTTCACAAAGAAGGCAAATGATGTCAACTGATGTCCTCCATGCACGTGCATGTATTCAGACCTGCAACACACACACACACACACACATACACACACACACCACATCACAAATTGTTAGGACTCCAATTGGTATCCCCCATTAGAGATGAGGTAGAATTTCAGTGGCACAATACCTAGGAACTGACCCATGTGATACACTCTCTCTATATCTTGCAGGGATGGTCAACTTGCTTACCCCACTGACTCTCACTCTCCTCATCCTTTCATTCATGATTGTGCATGAAAATATTAAGATTTCAAATATATCAACATTATAGCAAGCATTTATATACATCTCACTGCTTGCAAGCCTCTACATGTCAAGAAAATAACTTTAGCCTCCCTGCAAATGCTTCCTTACCTATATAATGGAAATAATAATAATAATAAGCAATAATAATACTTTTTATATCTACTGTAATTAGATAGATCAATAGATAAACAACATCTAGTGTGTACTGAGGAACCAGCTCTATCTATATATTGGCTTTTATAATTGATTTGCTCTGCTCTGAGCCCCATATCATGAAAACTAGGTTGAAAGATTGACACCTATGCAATGATGTTATTACCATAGTATTAGATATTGCCCCATATAGTCAGTTCCTACCCTGTGGTAATTCAACTAATTTTCAATTTATAGTAATAAGAAAACAGTGGAAACTAAGCTTTCTGTTAAAGTTGGGATCTTAATTATTCCCTAAAGACCCATGTGCCAAAGGTTGTACCCCAGCTTGTGATGTTATTGAGGAGGTAGTGGAGTCTTTAAGAGGTAGAGTCTAGTGGGTGGAACTTAAGTCAGTGCAAGTATAGGACTGAGGAGGATATTGAAATTTCAGGTTTCTTTCTTTCTCTGCCCCTTGAATGCCACAAGGCAAGCAGCTCTAATCAACTGCATGTTACTGACATGATGTTTTACCTTACCACAGACCCAAAACAATGGAGTCAAGTGGCTATAGACTGAAAACTCAAATCACGAGCTAACATAAACCTTCCCTTCCTGTTCATATCCAATTATTCTGTCATAGCAACGAAAGCTAAACAAGATGCTTCATTTTTAATTTTGATCTTTTCATATCCTAATATTATACAGGTGGTATTGGAATTCTTCTAAGTTAAAAATCAAACAAAAGATTGTACAGAGAAGGCTTTGTCTTGGCATACTTCGCATTTCTCCTTTTGATGCTTTAGTAGGCAAAAATTGCTTTTATACAATATATTCTGATCATACTTTTCCCTTCTTTCAGCTTGTCCCAGATTCTGCTTAGATCTGTACTTCATTTTTTATAATTGGGTTATGTGTTTTCTTGGTGTTAAGTTTTAGTTAGTTCTTTATATTTTTTAGATTCTAAGCTTCTATCAGATGTGCAATTGGTAAAAATCTTTTCCCATATATGTTTTCTTAAGATTCAACTTGTTACTTAGCTTCTCTAGGGTGATGGACTCTATGCTCATTATTCTCTGCTTTATAGCTAGTATCCACTTATGAGTGAGTACATACCATGTTCATCTTTCTGGGTCTGGGTTACCTCACTCAGGATGGTTTTTCTAGTTCCATCTATTTGCGTGCAAATTTTTGGGGACCCGTTCTCTTTGGATGGATACCTTGCTCAGCCTAGATATAGTAGGGAGGGCCTTGAACCTTCTCCAAAGCAATGTGCCTTACCCTCTCTGAGGAGTGGATGGGGGTTGTGGGGGTGGGAAAAGGTGGAGGGGACGGTAGGAGAGGAGGGAGTGGGAACTGGGATTGGTATATAAAATGAAAAGAAAAGATAGTTTGTTTTCTTTTTAAAAAACATATAAAAGCCTAGGCAGTTTGGATGCTCACCTTACTAGACCTGGATGGAGGTGGGTGGTCTTTGGACTTCCCACAGGGCAGGGAACCCTGATGGCTCTTTGGGCTGACGAGGGAAGGGGACTTGTTTGGGGGAGGGGGAGGGAAATGGGAGGCGGCAGTGGGGAAGAGACAGAAATCTTTAATAAATAAATAAATAAAAACATATAAAAGAAAAATCTTTTCCCTTTTTGTAGTTTGCCACTTTGTCCCTTATAGAAGCATTCCTGCTTCATGAGGTCCCACTTATTAATTGTTGATGTTGGTTCCTGTGCTATCAGTTTCCTGTTCAGAAAGTCATCTCCTGTACCAAGGGGTTCAAAGATATCCCCCCACTTTTTCTTTTATCGGATTCAGTGTATCTGGTGTTATGTTGAGGTCTTTAAACAATTTGGAGTTGAGTTTAGTGCAAGGTAATAGATATGAATCTATTTTCATTCTTCTAAATGCAGGTTGACCAGTACCATTTGTTGAAGATTTCATCTTTTCTTTGGTGTGAACTTTTTGCTTCTTCATCAAAAATCATGTGCCCATAATGTGTGTGGGGGCTTATATCTGGTTTTCAATTAGATTCCATTGATCAACATGTCTTTTTTATGACAAAACTGTGTTGTTTTCATTGCTATAGCTTTGTAGTACAACTTGAAGTCTGGAATGGTGAAACATTCAGCAGTTCTTTCATTAATCAGGGTTGTTTTTAGGTATCCTTGGAGGGTTTGTGTGTGTTTTTCCATATGAAGAAGAAAATTGTCCTTTCGATTTCTCTGAAGAATTGTGTTGGAATTTTGGTGGGGATTGCACTGAATCTGCAGATCAATTTTGGTATAATGGCCACTTTCACAATACCAATAGTATTGGTTCATGAGTATGACTGATCTTTTCATCTTCTGATGTCTCCTTCGTTTTCTTTCTTCAGTGTCTTAAAGTTGTATTATACAAGCCTTTCATTTACTTGGTTAGTTATCCAAAAATAAGTTTTGAGGCTGTTGAGAAAGGTACTGTTTCCCTGATTTCTTTCTCAGTCTGTTTATTTGTATATAGGATGACTACCGATTTGAGGGCACTAATTTTGCATGCATACATGGTTATGGTGCTGAAAGGGTTATGTTCGAAAACTAGCTATAGTGGTCTTTGCACTTATGGTAAGTAGTACATTTTTCTCCATTCTGTCATTTCCTGGTTGATCTCTTTGACCTTATCCTCACCAAGATTTGCCCTCATTATATTTCAATACTGGAATACAGACAGAAAATTAATTATTTCATAGAACAAAGGAAGAAGAAGCAAAATTGGACAGGTCATATTTCCAGATTTTCTTGTGATACCCTTCTGACAAAACTGAGGCAAAATCATGTATGTGTTAAAAACAAGGAGCATATTTCAGTCATGTTTTGTAGTGCTTGTAAAATTAATTCAACAAGTATCTGCTGAGTCCCTCAGTGCATAATGATTGTAGAATTATGAAAATAAAGCATTTTTGCCTTGAGGTAAACAGATGAGGGAGTACGGCATGTTAAGAAAAAAATCAAACTCTGGAAAAGCCATAGTTGTGGTTTGAAATGGTTAAATATAAATAATTTTGTAGCTTGTGTTACATGGCATTTCATTTTTAATTAGCGTTTTTTGTTGTTTGATTGATTGATTTTTTTTTTTTTGGTTTGTTTTTTTGAGACAAGGCTTCTCTGTAGCTTTGGTGCCTATCCTGGAACTAGCTCTTGTAGACCAGGCTGGCCTCGAACTCACAAATATCTGCCTGCATCTGCCTCCTGAGTGCTAAGACTAAAGGCATGTGTCACCACCACCCAGCTGATTACTTTGTTTTGGGGGCACTGCTAATGAATGGAGTATCTATGGTAATTTTAATGTAAATAGTTACTTTGCCTTTCACAAATGTCCAAGTAGATTTAGCATGTTTAATTCATACCTCTTAATTCCAAGAAACAGTGGTCCCTGTGCTATGGCAGCCCTGACAGAAATGTGTGTAAAGACTTCCTTGACATTGGGTGGGATTGTGTCCCAATTAGTTCAGCACAAGTTGAACATTCATCAAGTTCTGTCTCCCTAGCACTCAGGCTTAAGAACACAGAATTGTTGTTCCATGCCTGCAATCCACTGCAAATGGTTAACACTAATCTTTTTTCAAAGCATTACTTTTAGACAATGTTTTACTGTATAACCTAGGTTGGACAGTAACTCACTATGCAACCCTGGCTATCATCCACCTATAATGTTGTTCCAGGAAAAGATCAAAACTTCTAGTACAATTTCTGCTGAATGTGAATTGCTTTCACATCATAAAACTTCAAAATTCCTAAGTTAGAGTTTGTAGAGATAATAGTTAAGAGTGCTTGCTGTTCTTGCAGAGGGACCTGACTTCCACTCTCAGCACATTTCAGGTAACTCATACTTGCTTGTAACTTCAGCTCCAGGGGATCCAATGCCTGCTTTTTGCTTCTGCTGGTACCTTCCCTCACATGCACATAGCACATGTTAATAGACCATATAATATCAAATAAATATTTTTGGGGGGAGGGTTTTAAGACATGGTTTCTCTGTGTAACAGTTCTGGCTGTCCTGGAACTCACTTTGTAGATCAGGCTGGCCTATAACTCACTGAGATCTGCCTGCTTCTGCCTCATGAGTGCTGTGATAAAAGGTATGTGCCAGCTCTGCCCAGTGAAATAAATCTGTTTTTTTTTTTTAAAAAAAAATCAATAAATTTAAGTTGTGAGTTAAGGAGCATTTACCTTGGGTTATTGTTCTTGCAGTTAGGAAACCAATTTGGCTTTTAGAAACCGCTCAGCCAGCTACAGTAGCTTGAGTAGAATACACATGCCTGGGCTTCAGCTTTCCCTTCTGTGTATATTAGATCCATCTGACTCTTCTTTATAGTCCTTAATTCCCAAAGAGCCTTGAAAATGCCCAATTTTCTCTTCTCCATGGGAGATTCGATTTGACCTCAGTTAGAACTCATTCACTCAACATAACTAAAGCCAAAATATGGCACCATGCAGCCATTGGATAGCTTTTAAAAATAAAAGTACTCAATTCTCCACTCATAGGTGGCCATGATCCCCAGGGTGACTTCTAGCTAACTCAACAAATGTAAAGGTGTCCGTGTCCACTATTAAGCCATCTGGAGACACTTGTGTGTACCTTTTGACTCTCTCCTGACAAGCAAGCCATCTCTTATTACTGTTGTGGCGAAGGCTCTCCAGCCTCCATTCCAGTGGCGAAGCTATAGAAAGCAAGCAGAATGCATGCTGGCTCTTCTTAGCTGCCCCACATATTTGAATGAACTTTGTCTTTTGACTTTGAGCTCAAACATGTTTTTATTATTTTGAAGAGAATGGTTTGGCTGAAAAGAAACCAGAGCTCATAGACAACTTGAAATTTTCCACATAATTTATGGTTTTGATTGGTTGTGGTAGGAAGGTGTATGCTTGTTGGTGGGGGGGGGGAGCACATGGGAGCTCTCAGGATCTAAACTTGGGTTCTCACATTTATGCAACAAGTACTTTAACTACTTTAACCCCAGTCCTTGAACCCTTTTGCAGTTAGCCAATCATTTTGAAACTATGTACATAGATAGCCATGATTTTCCAAATTAAATAAATAATTTACTAGAGTTCACTTGGTGTATCAAATGTACATCAATAGAGCTGGGGGGTGGTGGAACACACCTGTGACTAACGCTTGAGAGCATGAGGAAGGATCCTGAGTTCCAGATCAGTCCAGGCTGCATTATGAGTTTCAATCCAGCCTGAGTTTTAGAGCAAGACCTGTCTCAAAGTCATATTTAGAAAATTAGCTGAGTACACGGCTCAGCAGCATAGGACTTTCCTGAATCCCTGAAAATCAATGTACTTTTTAAGCACTTGGGGTCACAGAAATATTACAACGACCATTATTGATCAGAAATCTGAGAAGGGAAGGACAGACTTCCCTTGGACTATCTTCCACTAAAAATTAAGCACTGTTTTATTGGTTTCATCTTGGCTTCTCTTTCTACCTCTGCTTGCTCTTTCACACAGAGACATTCCACTGCTTGTTCACTTCTGTTTATCCATTCTATTAGGATATTGTTTTAACTATTTCCACAATATGCCATTTGATGGCTGCTTTTTCTTATATTTCTATTTATATGCTTCTATAGTTAATTCCATAAAGTTAAATTCCCAGCAGAGCAAAAGCTGGGTGTGGTAGCATATGCTTCTAATACCAGCACTGGAGAGATGAAGATAGGAGGACCAGAGGTTCAAGATCATGCTCAGCCAAATACTAAGTTCAAGGTTAACCTAGGTTACATGAGATCCAGTCTTAAAATATGTTTTCTTGGTGTGTCTAGGATACACTATCCTATTGGTGGTACTAAAGTTTGCCTTTGTAGACGGAATAAATCCTATGTAATGTAGGTAGGCTTCATTCAGTCCATTAAAGAATGAGTACAACAAAAATACCAGCTCTATCCTGAATAGATGATTCCTCCATTTTCCTATCTGTGGGCTCTTATCGACACACCTCTGAGTGTTTTTCCTACTGTCCTTCTTATTGAAACTACTGTATCAGGTACATTGTACAGACCCTCAAGCTTCTTATCACTCACAATTATACAAGCCAGTTCTTTTTAGTAAATTTCTTTGCATTTTCTTGGACATCCGAAGTTCTGTTTCTCTGGAGAACTATACAAAAACAAAACAACAACAACAAAACCTTTATCACTTTGAGAATCCTTAGAGTTGCTATAACAAATACCTTGGATAATCATATAATATAAATAATATAATATAAAAAAGAACGGTTATATTTGTAGGATTTAATCTGTGATTAGTTGGTCCTATTATTTGGACCTGGAGTTTTACAGCACATCACAGTTGAGACACAAAAGAACAAAAAGGAGCTAGGAATCCCATAATCTCTTCATCAACATGTTCCCAATTATATTACCAACTTTTTCCCACTAGGACTCGCCCCTTAGGACTTCCTAATGACACTAACATGCACCAGAAACAAATCTTTTCTTGCAAAGCTCGGGGTGTTAGAGTGTCATTTATTACATCATAATTTTATATGAAAGAAAATCAAGAAAAAAGTTGAACAGCAATTTCTGTTATTGCTAATTGACTTCTTTATCAGACACTGTGAATATTGTAGGGAGATCAGGGAATTCATTAGGTGTTTGAGGAAATCTAAATCTTAATATTTGGATCCAGATACTAGAGTAGTTACAAAAATCCAGTAACAGGATGCTTATTTTACTTTGGCAAAGATTTGCTAGATTTTTTTTCAGTGATCCTCATTATTAATTACACTCACTCTGAATGTTGATAGCCACTCTGTCACCCTTCTCACAAGCAGGGGGAACAAAATCTCTTTTCATCCCTGTTTACTAATGCTGGAGTGGGTTTCAGATGGATACAATGGCATTTCCACAAACACATCTACTTTCTACTGCTCATCATTGTAGTATGTCATGGCAAGGAAAAAAATAATCTCTATAGCTGAAACTGAGTTAAGGGCTTTGAGATATTAAAATAGCCCCAAAGGCAAGAAAAATGGTTCAGCAGTCAAGAGCAATTCCTGCTCTTCCTGAAGACTGAGTTCAGTTCTCAGTACCCATATTACAGCTCATGACCAGCTGTAAGTCAAGCTCTAAGAGTTATGGCTATTGGCATCTGCGGGTACCTGCAAACAAATAAAAATGAAAGTCTTCATCATGGAAAAGATTATGACAAGATTGAAGTTCTGGAGTTCAGGGAGAACCAGGACAAAGCAGTATCTTCTGGACATGGCAGAACTGATTCTCTCAGGAACTCATAGCAGCTGTGGTTACCTGTACACACAAGATCAAGCTAGTATTCTATCACGCAGTGGGTAGGGATTAGCTAGCCCTCACCTCCCACTAAAGAACTATGATATGGTTCTGGGAGAGGGACGAGATGATGGGTTCTTGGAGAGTGAGAGTCACTATTCATTGAGAGTCTGGTTCCTAGGAGGTCAAGCATGCTCTAGTGGACAGTTTCATACATAAGAGTAAACGAGCAGCACAAATTGGAGTGGATTCTTTTAATGACATGAAATAAGAAGTGAGAGAGATGTAGGGGTGGATCTTGAAAGAGGTAGGGGGGATTTGGGGTGAATACAAAACTCTTAAAATTAATTTTAAAAAATATGGTCCCAAAACTGCAGGTAGGCTCAAGGTTACACAGGGATCCTTGTAAGCAGAAAATATAATGGTCAATGTGAAAGGGGGATGCATGAAGACAGTGTAGAAGCCAGACACATGCACATGCATCCAGACAATCTAAGCAATGGGAAAAATCAGAACAACACTTGCAGCATCTGCTATGATATCCCTGTATTAAAACATGCCCTGCATGTCCTTCCAGCCCAGGGATACTAGAGATTCTGGTTATAAAAGAATTTCCAAGGAGTTGGGAAAGAAGAAACGTACTACTTTACTACCTGAGCTTTCTTTGAAGACTTGACTGTTTGCACTCAGACACCATTCTAAAGAAAATCATTTGGCTGCACTACACAGATTGGACTCATTGTGTGGAAAGTATTTAAAATCGTCAGTAATGGAAACAAGATTAGAATGAATGTCGTATCTGCCTGATTTCTGCTTGAACTGTGGTTACACTAATCACAGTGGATCAAACTTTCTTGTATGCTCCTTGTTAACACATCGTTCTTTGTCGTATGTATCTCCTTTTAGTACAGTAAGGTGACAATTATTCTTGACATTTCATGATGATTCTAGTTTTAATCTTACTCTTAATGGGATAACACCAATTTAAACACTTGTAAGCCAACATAATCAAATTTGGGATTAGGTTATAAGAGAGGGAGTTTAGTTTCTTCCACACTATTAACCATTTATTTTCCCTTTGGTTTGGATGTTTAGTTATGTATACAGGGGTACACATATGTGTGCATGTATATATACCCAAGATTGATGTTGAATGCTTTCTATAGCACCCACGTTACTTTTTAACAGGATTTCTCATTAAGCCTGGTGTCACTAATTCACAAAGACTGTCCGGACAGCAAGGCCCCAGAATCTGCCTGTCTCCACCCCGCTCCCGCAGCCTCACAGGGCTAAGATGGCAGGTGTGAGCTGCAACTATTTGCATGGGTATTGAGGTTCCAAATTCAGGTCTTTATGTTAGTAAAGCAAGAACTTTACCCACTAAGACACCTCCCCTGCTCCACACAATGGTCTCACTCTAAACTGACAGCCCAAAGATTCATATGCTAAAACCATGATTGCCAACTAGTGGGCTAAGCTGCTGGACTAAATCATTCCTCTCAGGTATCTTGCCGTAATGACAAAAGGTGAATGAACAATTTAACACCAAAATGAGTTAGCTGATTTTTAAAATCTCTGAAAAAAAGGAAGAGATAGAGAAAGGGGGGGGGATTAAGGTTTTTGCCATGCAGAGAAAATTAAGCTAGAGAGAAACTAAGTATAAAATATGCACTTTTTTTTCTGAAAACTGGATACAGTTTTTACTTGCAAAAGAACATTCAACAAAGTGGAAAACATTCTGTATAAAAAAATCTCAGCTTCTTCATAATTGTAATTTTAATTGCTAAGATGAATGTGGAACCTGATTTAGCAGCAAAATGATAATTGACCATCATTTTTTCTCTTGTTTTCATCATCATTCTTGCAATACTGAATATAGCTTAAAAGTTATTTCCCCACATGATGTAAGATGAGTTGAAATATATCTACACACATATACCCAAAGCAATGCTGAAGTCTTACCCTGCAGTACCTATAAATATTTGTAAATAGGGTTTTTTTTTTTTTGCAGCTAATGAAGATTAGGTTGTAAGTGTTGGACTTCAAATGCGGTAGCTAATATTGCCCATTTGGCAGGATATAGAATTAGCTAAGAGACAAACCTTTGGGCATGTCTATAAGGCAGTTTCTATATTGTGTTAATCCAAATGGAAAGATCCACCCTAAGTATTGGTAGCAGTACTCCATGATTTGGGGTCCTGGACTGAAGAAAATATACAGAGAGCAAGCTGAGTATTAGCATGCACCCCCTTTCACTTCCTGACTGTAGCTACAATGTGACAGGCTGCCTCATCAATGATGGCCCCCTTGCACTGTGAGCCAAAATTAATCCTTCCTTAAGCTGCTTTTTGCAGTGTGTTGTCACATCAATGAGAGTGCTAATTAATGTGATTCCGTGTGATTGGTGCCTTTGTGAAAATCAGGTACTCCAATGCAGACACGTATGCACAAAAGGGGAAAATGGGCTGAAGATGCAAGGAGTTTGCCATGTGAAATCTGACACATACCTGACTATTTGCCAAACAAAGAGGGAAGCATAGAGCAGAATCTAATTAGGAAGAGACCCTGCTGACAAGACAGTGATCTTATGCTTCCAGCCTCCAGAAATGCAAAAAGAACTTCGGTTAGGTCAATGCACAGTTTGTAGTACTTTGTCATGGTAGCCCTAGAAGCCTAATACAGTTGTTGTGTTTGTTCTCTGTCCTTGATACTTTATACATTAAAAGGTACTGATAATACTGTTAACTGTCTCAGCCAAAATTTTCAGTTCTTGTCTCTAAATGTACTTGGCAATTTTGCTGTGCCTCACCGTGTCTTTTTTATTATCTCTATTTGGTTTATGTGTATGAATGTGTTCATATACATGTTTGCATGTATAGACAGGTGTGTGTGTAGTCACAGATCATCACAGAACATCTTCTGTAATTAATCACCTTATTTTTTAAGACAGATCTCTCAGTGAATTTTGAACTCACTGATTGAGTGGACAGTGAGCTTCAGAAATCAGATCACATTTGCCTCATCATAGCTGAGATTACAGATGTGCACTGCCATGTCTTGCTTTTTTTTAATTTTTTTTTAATTGAAAAAAAATTTCCGCCTCCTCCCAGTCTCCCATTTCCCTCCCCATCTTCCCATCCTTCTCCACCTCCTCACACTCCTCTCCCCCTCCCTCTCCAGTCCAAAGATCAGTCAGGGTTCCCTGCACTGTGGAAAGTCCAAGGTCCTCCCCCCTCCGTCCATGTCTAGGAAGGTGAACATCCAAACTGGCTAGGCTCCCACAAAGCCAGAACATGAAGTAGGATCAAAACTCCGTGCCATTGTCCTTGGCTTCTCATCAGCCTTCATTGTTCAGAGAGTCCGGTTTTATCCCATGCTTTTTCAGTCACAGTCCAGCTGGCCTTGGTGAGCTCCCATTAGATCAGCCCCACTGTCTCCGTGGGTGGGTGCAACCCCTTGTGGACCTTGCTTTTTTGTTGCTGTTGCTTTTGTTTTTGTTTTGTTTTCCGATTTTTGAGACAGGTTTTCTCTGTGAAGCTTTGGAGCCTATCCTGGAACTCTCTCTCTCTCTCTGTAGACCAGGCTGGTCTCAAACTCAGAGATCCACCTGCCTCTGCCTCCCAAGTGCTGGGATTAAAGGCGTGCACCACCACCGCCTGGCCATGCCCTGATTTTTAATTAACGTGTGTGCTAGGAATTTAAACTTATACTCTCAAGTTTAGTCTGCAAGGACAAGGTCAGTGAAGCTCCCCCACCTCGTCTGTGTTTTCCTTTTATCTCTTGTCTAAACCTGCCCACAGCAACATCGCTCCCACTTGGCAGCAAAAGCAAAGAATCATTTAAGTCATTGTGTTAACTGTCAGGAGCAACCTGTACCTGTCGCTTATAATGTTGTATTATGATACCACCAATGGACACATTCTCTATTGCCACTTTCTAGTTACTACAGCAATGTTGGGTAATTACAAAAGAGTCTATGGAGCTGGGCATGATGACTTATGTGTGTGATCCTGGCACTCCAAAAGCTGAGGTAGATAGGAGGACTGAGTTTAATACCAGTCTGGGCTACACTGTCAAGACATACTTAAAACAAAAACAAAAAAAAATATGTGGTCCATAGACAAAAATATTTAAACTCTGATGCTCTACAAAACAACAACAACAACAAAAAGCAAACCAAAAATACCCCAAAACCATCTAAATCATGTTTTATGGTTTCTCTCTCAATAAAAGCAGAAATAAACAAATAATTTTCACATTGTGTTTGTATTATACTTGATCTGTATAGAACATAACTATAAAAGAAAATTTCAATGGTGTGATAGTGTCTATACCACATATTTTATGCCAAAATAAAATTTCATATTCAAGTTGCAGCCATGTGTACAGGTTGGGAGAAGACATTTTGGTAGATGGACTGGAATAACATATATTCATATATATATTATGGTTTAAAACTAAAATGGCCTCCCAAAGACTTACGTATAGAAAGCATGGTCTTCAATGCAACTTCATTCATACCGGGGTAGTACATCAGGAGATAAGCACATCATGAGGGCTGTGACCTCATCAGTGGATTTATCTATAGGCAGCCTACAACATAAGAGGCTATTGGAAGATGGCAGAAATGTTTAGGAGCCAGATCTTATTTCAAGGAAGCAAGAGGAACTAAGTTGTTCTTCACTGAGTATATTTTGTCCCCGGTATATGTGTCTGTATCTGGGTCTTTCTCCTTCTCTCCTCCTTTATAGATACAATAGGGTGAGCAACTTTGTTATAAGTTGTACTCCCAACCATCATACAATAAGCCCATAGAGAATGGAGCCCAGTGAACACAGACTGACTCCTCTTAATCCACAAGCTGAAATAAATCTTTCCTTTTATTTAGAAAATAAAGAGTCTGGGTTTTTTTAGGGTATTTTGTTGTGCTGGCAGGAATCTAACATGATAAGAATGTATGTATTTAGTACTTCTTTCTATATAAGTATCTATATAGGTATATGTCTACCTTGGCACCTATTTATTTGTGATCTTATAATCTGAGCTATTGTTTTCAGAGATTCAAGCTTATTCCCAAACCTTAATGTTAGACAGACATATTTTTGTAAATGGTAACTAAAATTCACTTTTGAAGTTGGTGCTCAACTGCTTATGTACTTAAATACGTCAGTTTCCAGAATGCCCTTAAAATGGCAATTCTTTGCTAAGGAGCAATTTGGATGCCATTATCCCTAAATCCAAACCTTCACAGTGGAATTGTTATAAACAATGGTGTTTTTTTCTTACTCTCTGTAATTAATCTTTCCATTTTCCAATTCCAGCAGCTGTTCCTGCCTCTAGATAGATGAAACAGACTTATATGCACACTTCTCGTGTTCTCCTCCAGGGGCTTTCCCAGTAAGTCCCTCTGACCTCTCCATCAAACATTTTCTAAAACCTGCCAGATATAGTTGAGGTTACACAATCAGTGCTCTTTCCCAGTCTGACCATGTCTGCCTACACCACAGCCAACATCTAGGCTTCTGACAGGACCCACCCTACCTGCAACCACCCATGGGTCCTTTCTACCCCACTTGCAACAATCCCACTAAATACCCAGACTTCCCAGATCCTTCTCAAGGTATAGCCCTGTGAGGTACCCTGACACCTCCATTCACACCTTTTCTGCAATTTACCAGATCTTGCCTGGGTTCCTCAATCAGTACACGAGCCTAATCAATCCTCCCCAGACTACACCAACCAAAGAACTCTAGACTTCACCTAGAATCTTCCCTACTTATCCTCCAATGCATAGGACCATCCTATGTCAAATCCAACATTTCTAGCTAGTTAGATCTACTCCCAAACTCCAGGGTTGGACCAGGACATATATACTGTATACTAGCTCAATTCCTTCTGTCTAGCTGACTTCATTCCACCTAGGCCAATTTCAACCTCTATGATCAATCTGCCCACACATCCTCTCTCCTATCCTAGCCTTCTCTGCCCACAATAGACACAGAACTAACAAAGTAGTTCATGTGACTAGATTTCAACCTCAAAATACCAAAAATATGAAAGAGCAAGCTAGTATCTTCTCTCTAAAAACTACTAGCCTTGTAGAAATGTTTACCAATGAGAATTCACCTAGTTGAACTCCAGGACACTAAATTTAAACGAATAATAATAAACATCATCAATAAATTATAGAGTTTAAATAATAAATGAAGAAACAGTTCAATGAAATCAAGGAGAAAGAAAATGAAGAGAATAAATGCCCCACCTGTAACCTTAACTACAAACGGTTCTATACTGCCTGTTCCAGACAATTGCAACCATACCTTTGTTTCAAAAAGTTGTTATAACCATCTTGCAGCCCTCCCTTTGTTTCAAAAGGTTGTTATGGTTACCTTGTTAAGATTACCTGTTGCTATGACTACCTATTTTTATGACTACCTTATTACAACCATCTTGTCTTTGTATCAGCAGGTAATTATGGCATTATGCTTATATTCTATCCCTGTAACCCTGCCTATTTAACAAATCCCCCATTTAAAAATCCCATCCCTGAGTCATAAAAATTTGTCTTCCTCTTGAACTTCACTTTTGGGGAGAGACTGCCTGTGTGCACAATTTGGAGTGGAAGAGTTTCGAGACGGAGTTTCTCTGTGGAGCTTTGAAGCTTGTCCTGTAACTCACTCTGTAGACCAGGCTGGCCCCAAACTCACAGAGATCCAAACTGCGTCTGCCTCTGCCTCCTAAGTGCTGGAATTAAAGGTGTGTGCTACCAATGCCAAACACTATATACAAGATTTTAAAAAGCTCAGTTACTTAATTTGGCCATGATGTTTTGGGTCAGTAGCCTTTCTCCTCAAATCTTTGAGATTGATATAATCAAAAGGCTTATCTACCATGACCATGTGGTTTTTTTCCCTGTAATGCAGAGATGATTCAACATACACACATCAATAAATAAACCACATAAATGGAGTAGAGGGGCTCAGTGGTTCTGGATACTTCCTTACAAGCATCCAGGGAGAGCCTTGTCTGAAAAAAAAAATACCATTTGAAGAACCTCAACTCCACACCCAGAATCTTGGGTGTCTGTCCATGTATGTGCCTCACAAGACTGTACAGGAAAACAATTCATTTATTCACATAAACACAATTGCAGATGATAAAGTGTGTGGAAATGTACTCAATACTGTCATATCAAGACTGTTTTCATGTCTTTGTTAAATAAAGAATAAATACAGAGAAAAGATCAAATTAACCCACGTGTGTTAAAGACATTATACTTAAGGGGGAAAAGTACACACTTTTCAGGGAGCCTGAAAATGCAGAATTGTAGAGGAATTATAAAATTATTCTAGTAACAATTTTGTACAAATGAGACTATAGTTATTAATAAGACTTTTTTCTTTTTTTAATGATTCTTTTTTTATTGAGAAAAGGAAAAGAAAGTTTCCGCCTCCTCCCAGCCTCCCATTTCCCTCCCCCTCCTCCCACCCTTCTTCCCCTCCCCCCACTCCTCTCCCCCTCCCTCTCCGGTCCAAAGAGCAGTCAGGGTTCCCTGCCCTGTGGAAAGTCCAAGGTCCTCCCCTCTCCGTCCATGTCTAGGAAGGTGAATATCCAAACTGGCTAGGCTCCCACCAAGCCGGAACATGAAGTAGGATCAAAACCCCGTGCCATTGTCCTTGGCTTCTCATCAGCCCTCATTGTTCCCCATGATCAGAGAGTCCGGTTTTATCCCATGCTTTTTCAGTCACAGTCCAGCTGGCCTTGGTGAGCTCCCAATAGATCAGCCCTACTGTCTCATTGGGTGGGTGCACCCCTCGTGGTCCTGACATCCTTGCTCGTGTTCTCCCTCCTTCTGCTCCTCATTGGGACCTTGGGAGCTCAGTCCAGTGCTCCAGTGTGGGTCTCTGTCTCTATCTCCATCCATCACCAGATGAAGGTTCTATGGTGATATGCAAGATATTGGTCAGTATTGCTATAGGATAGGGTCATTTCAGATTCCCTATCCTCAGCTTCCCAAGGGACTAACTGGGGACTTCGCCTTGGGCTCCTGGGAGCCACTCTAGGTTCCAGTCTCTTGCCAACCCTAAGGTGGCTCCCTCCTATTGGCTATGGGAAGTAGACAAAATTGCCGGGGAGAAAATTGAGATCTTGGGGGTGGGGTGGGTTGGGGATAAGGGGGGACAGGGAGAGAAAAGTGAGAAGGGGAGGATTGGGGGAACTTGGGGAAACAGGATGATTGGGATAAAGGAAGGTTGGATAGGGGAGCAATAAAACTTTTTTCTAAAGATTACTCTTCCAAATCAAAACTAATATTACCAAGGATAGCTTTTAATCAATGTCTCCTCACATATCTTTGGCCAGTCATCATATAAAAAAATATCTACATGATGATTGGCTGTAGCTCCTAACAGGATCTTCAATAGTTTGTTGAAGTGAAAAAGTCTCCAGACAGTGGTGGCACACACCTTTATCAGAGCACTTGGGAGGCAGAGGTAGGTGGGTCTCTGTGAATTCAAAATGAGCCTGGTCTACAGAGTGAGTTCCAGGACAACCAGAGATACACAGAAAAACCCTATCTTGAAAAAAACAAACAAGTCTCCAGGCTTCAGAATCCAAAGAACCTTAAAAGCATCCCTATCCTCTGCTCCCTTTCACTGTTCTAGTCCCAGAAGACACACTCTTCTGGCCTCCATGAGCCTTCACACACATGGTTCAAGGCATACATAAACAAAATTCAAATTACCCACAGACATAAAGTAAATAGCCATTTCAAAAACAATTTTATGCCTAAATTCTTTGTGGTTTAATGTGGAAAACCTATCATTAGTGATAGTTGGTTTCCTATTGATTCTGTGATGTACATATTAGAACCTTAGGAATCCAGTCTTTAATATCCTAGCACTTCCCAAGGCTTAGGGAATGAAGGGGATGAAATATTCTAAGAGTCACAGGTCAAGGAGAACATCTGTGAAGCATTGTCTTCTAGACACTACAAGCAACTGCACTCATTAATTCTCTACAGCTCTGGTTACCTATAAAAGGCCTCCACTTAACCAATCTGGTCAATTTTCCAGCATGGATTGGGAGATGGGCTCACAAGGCACCATCTCTAATTGAGACACTACAGGCAGTTGAATGTCCAGAAGAAAAAGACAGTTTTCTTCAGTAATGGAATTTCTATTAGGTTTTCCATGCTACACTGGACATCTCTACTCCTAACATCTGTGGGCAACATTAATTGGATTGAGTAGACGATAGACAGACAAACAGAAAGATTGAATGTGTGTGTGTGTTGTGTGTGTGTGTGTGAGAGAGAGAGAGAGAGAGAAAGAAAGAAAGAAAGAAAGAAAGAAAGAAAGAAAGAAAGAAGGAAGGAAAGAAAGAAAGAGTATTAAGAAAAAAAAGGGTTGAAGCTTGGAGATGTATGTGAGTAAAAAAACCAAGAGGACCTGCAGTTGGTATATAAGGGTAGATTTTATCAACATAAAACATACTCATGTATGAAAGAAAAGATGTACATGCAAAGAAACCATAATAAGATTTTTGAACTATAGCAATTGCATGGAAAAACAGTTTAGTAAAAATGGAAAATGAATTCTCAATAATTCTGCAGTAGAAATTCTGAAATCCAGTGGCAAGAGTGCTTTAGATATTAGTGACATTTAAATACAATAACGTTATAAAATACATCCACAACAACAACTTTGTGTGATTCTTGCAGTGATTCTGCAGACTGTTTTACCCTAAATAAAATAATAGAAATAAAGGCATGGAAATAAATGTGATACTGCACCTAAGTTTAAATAGAATAGATTAAAATTATAATTTTCAATGTCAGTTATTTTCCACTTATCTGTATTGAAAATACAGTTATGAAAGCATCTGCATTTGCTGAGTTGATAACAAGAGAAGCAATAATCTATTGCACCATGAACTAAAAAATCAGAACTATTCTTCTTCATTATTTGGAAAATGATTTTTATTTCTTTGTGAAAGTACACTTCAAAAGCATTTTTAAACTGAAATATAAAAACAAAATTGAGTGTAATAATGGAGTGTCACCTGGCGCTTTGATGTGTGTATTTGTTGCATAATGTTTGAATCAAGCTAAACACATCTACAACCTCACACATTTACCATTTGCTGGGCTGCAGCAGTAGTTAAATTAATAAAGCACTGACCTCGCAAACATGAGGACCTAAGTTTAAGCCAGGGTATCCACATTAAAAAAAAAAAAAAGCTGGGTGTGGTGATTCACACTTGTAATATTGGTACCTGATAGGCAGAAACCAGTCAATTTCCTTGGGGATCATTGGTCAGTCAGCCTAACCTACTTGGTGATTTATACACACAAACACACACACACACACACACACACACACACACACACCCCAATTTTATCATTGCATTCTTATGAAAATACTCAGACTCTTTTATTTAAATTTTGATGATGCCAATACATGTGTGGCAGGGGAGATGTCCAGTATCTACTATTTTTTCATTTGTTTGTTTTACTTTCCATAGATCAATTTTTCTGAACTTTGAAGTTCTCTTCTATCGTTTGGAAATAAGACTGAGTTACCATAAGAAGCAATTATACAATAAAACATAAAAACAACTTTTTAAGGGATAAAAGTATCCAAACTAGCATAATTTCAATTATCATAGATGACATTAGGCTGAACATTATATGGCCATAGTCCATAACAGGTTATCATACTTCCATCAAATAATATAATGTAAAAATCAACATAATAAAATGCATGATCTTTGGAAACTATGCTGCTCAGTTGTAAGAGAGTCCTGGTCTGCATGGGACATAGATATCTGCTTGCCATGCAGTTAGAATCCTACATGGCCTTCGGACAAGATGAGGCACCTCAACTGACCACCACCAAGCAAGGTTCCAGAATTCACTGCTGGCTATATAAGAAAGCTATCTTAGAGTAGAACAATAAGAACCCACTGTAACTTGTACCACAGCCAACATTACTGAAAGCAAAAGAACCACCTAACTGAGCCCATCCAAACAGCAGAATCATGAGAACAACCAAATGCTGTTTTGTAAACCATCAAGTTTGGGATGACTTATAATGTGATGAAATAGTGTGAAAATACTTGATTTGCAGGAGAGTTATATTGCAATACACTTTAACAGACACTTATTTGGGATGTCAAATAAAAGTAGATCTCTATTTTATAGATTTGTTTCTACCAGAACATTCCATTTATTGACTCTGAAAAAGTACAGATCCATTATAGAGAGTGTTCTTATCCAAAATAAGACCTGATGTTATGATTCCAAGATGCAAATGGGAATTTCAATAATAAATATAAAATAACATATTACAAAGGTGTCCTTTAAGCATGTAGTTTTTTCTTAGAACACATGTGATACACCAACCTAAAATAAAGTAGCTTGGAAAATTAGATTAACTGCACATTGGGGAAGATGTTATCATTCTCTGATTTAATCCACCCAAGAAAATAATTGTTCTGTCTGATCCTCAAACAGGTTCTTTTACTAAAGTATCAATTTCTCTCTGACATAAATGTCGTAAAGAAGAAATATGTGGTAGTTATGTTCCAGGAAATGTGTTTTATACAAAATATGACTTTCTTGTAAGAAAAGGAGAATCAAAGTGGTATTGATTTCTCAACTGCAGAGTTGTTGTCTGGTGTTTAATAGAATCGACAGCAAGAATCCTAGTGAGTGAATTCTAAGTAGTGTCATTTATAGGCATAAAATCTTTTAGAAAGGAAATGCATAAACTCCATGGTACATTGATGAGCAATTGAAAATACAGTCTAAACTAAAATGTTATTGTACTTTACTCAGGCCTGAATGAGTCAGGAGGTCACAAAAAGGACACATTTATCAGAGCCAAATAGAACCTTCAACTCTGAGTATGGAGGGACAGGTAGTGATTTCCAGAAAGTAGGAGGAATAAAAGCCCCATTCTGCCTGCAAACTTCAAGAAGTCCTTGTTTTTTACTGCTGAGTAGTACTCTAATATGTATATATTCCATACTTTCTTCATCCATTCTTCAATTGAAGGGCATCTAGATATACTGTATCACAGCAGGTTTATGGACTTGGAAATGACAGCACTCTAGTACTTGAGCGACAGGTGTTTTGTAATGGTGCTGCTCTATTGGCCTATGCTTATTAATTTGTGAAATTTCAAATCTTGAGGTCCATGAGCCCCTGGCTTCCCTTTCTCCCTTCACCATTGCTTATTTGTGTAACAGTTAAATGCATCTTTCCATGAACACTGCCTAACTACTAAAGCGTTGCTTGGCAGAGACAAATGGATCAATTATTTCAAAATATTCTCCAAACAGAAGACTTGTTGAAAAAATTCAAAACAAATTTGACCAAATTTAGCCACTTTTCTGTGTTATAAACTTAAACTTAAATCTTTATACATATGACAAATAGGCTCATTTTGTTCATTTTAACTAAGAATATGTAACCATGGAAACTGTAATGCTTTAATAATGTGACAAACATTTCCGGTAGCTTCTTAAATTATTTAAGTAGGCTCTGTAAAAGTAGAGAACCTGTGTTTACCATCAATAATATTTTCCTGTCTATCAGTATGTATATTTGGCTGTGCATATTTTAATTTTAGTGACATTTCAAAGTGTTGCACAGCTGGGTCTAGCAAGGGGTTGAATTCTGGATTTCCTGTTTTTAAATGCAAATGTGTATTTGTCTNGACAATGAGGACTACTGAGACCTCAAGAACAATGGCAATGGGTTTTTGATCCTACTGTACCTATTGGTTTCGTGGGAGCCTAGGCAGTTTCGTGGATGCTCACCTTACTAGACCTGGATGGAGGTGGGTGGTCCTTGGACTTCCCACAGGGCAGGGAACCCTGATTGCTCTTTGGGCTGATGAGGGAGGGGGACTTGACTGGGGGAGGGGGAGGGGAAGGGGAAGCGGCAGTGGGGAAGAGACAGAAATCTTTAATAAATAAATAAATAAAAGCCCCATTCTGTCCTATATTAAGTGGCAGTAAGAAAAAAAAATATACCTGTAATGTTACTAACATTTTAGGGCTTAAGGTAAGAAGGATTTATGACTGTTTGGTTTCAAACCTAAGACAAATGGCTGAGGTACCTATTTAATATATCAAAGTGGTCACTTACCACCAGACCAGGTTCTCCCTACTTGATACAGGGTATGATTGTCATACCCCATCACCTACTGTGGGACATAGGCCTTATACATTGTAAAGATTTGTCACTTGCAGTGGTTTAATAAAATGCTGATTGACCAGTAGCCAGGCAGGATGTATAGGCAGGTGACCAGATTAAGAGAATTTGGGGAAGAGAAAAGGCACACTTTGCAGTCATCACCCAGACACAGAGGAAGGAAGATGAGAACGCCTCACTGATAAAAGGTGCCAAGCCACGTGGCTAACACAGAAAACATTATGGGTTAATTTAAGATGTAAGAGTTACCTAAAATATTAGCCTAAGCTAATAAGCTAAACATTATTGTAATTAATATAGTTTCTGTGTAATTATTTCAGGTCTGAGTGGCCAAGAACAAACAAAAAGAGCTTCAAAACTGACTCTCAAATAACCCATCCCTCAATTGGCTCCTCAATTGGCTAATAAACAAGTCAATGCAACCATCCGAGAGGCTCACAGTCTGCCACAAAGGCTCAAAATAAGTAAGTAAGTAAGTAAGTAAGTAAGTAAATAAATAAATAAATAAATGTCCTTGATATTAAGACATACTCCAGGTCTTCTTCCACAAGCAGGCAAAACCATGCAAAGCCCTTTATGTCCTTTACAAATTTATTGGTCTTCTATGACAAACTATAAAAAGACACATAATAGATTGCTAACACCTTATTCCTTTAATTGCCTTATGAAAATACAAATTCTGTCTAGGCCACTAAATGTTTCAAATGTAAAAGTCAGGTCGTGCCTTTCCCTAGAGCTGACAGGCTTCTACTGTGATAGAAAAACTCACAAGCAGGTTTCATTGGGAAATCCAACTTCAAACTTCCATGCTGTTGTTCCTGACTTAAAAATTGTTTACTTCTCCTTTATGCTCTAATGACAATTTTAAAAGACTTGTTTTTTGTCAGAGCCCATAAGGGTCTAACACAAATTCCCATATTCCCTCACCCGGCTGGAACAGAGTCGCGAGGAAAAGAACTGACACAGCTCATACCGTCATCATGGAAAAAAAAAAAAAAAACAAAAAAACAAAAAAACAGAATCTCCGTTTATTGTCCAAACATTTTATATACCCACACCAAATTGAGCGGGGGGGGGGGGGGGGGGGGGGGGGGCAACCAGGTGCCTGGGCTCAAGTCACCTCCGCATCTAGCAGTCAGGTAGGCCCTGAATTAGCATCTCTATAAGCCAACCTCCAAATTACAAAAGGAAGGAAGCACCAAACATCCTGACCAGTTTCAGTCAACACCTCTTCTCAGGTAATCCACATTTTAACAAAAGAAGCTAGGAGCAGCCATCCTGGCTTTTTTTAAGGGCACAGACAACTTGTCTGCAGAGCTATGTGATCAGCTCAAACCGGGGTAATGGCTTTTGTGCCATATCGAAATATGGGCCCACAGTTTTTTCAGATACTAATTTTAGTAATCAATCACCTATGTCTAGTGGCATTAAGGAGAAAAATAGTAAATAAAAATGTTAAATGGATATAAAGATGGAAAGATTTTGATAATTGTATATGAAGTTAAAATGAAAAACATGAAAAGTTCATTATGCAAGTTTTAAAGAAGGTTAAAATGTATGGCTATGTCTAGATAGAAAAGAAAGATAAAAGGTTTAAATAAGTTGTGATGAAGATTAATATAGCTGCATGTTTCCAGAGTAAAAAGGCAAAATAGAATGCCAGCTGTGAGGGTCTGAGAAAGTGACTTAAGTCATATGAAAGATGAGACTTAAAGACAATACTTAAGATGTTAAAACTACAAAGTTTAACACATTGATGTTAAACCTCCACTTAACTCAATGGAATTCTCATATGTTATTAATATACAGTTGATAGCAGTTATAAATACTGGCTAATAAACCTTTTAAAATAATAAATTTTCAGAGTTACAGTCTCAAAAGAATTCACTCTCCTTTGGTCATCTTAAATGAGTTCATGTTCGTGTTGGTAACTTCTCACAGGTTATCTATGCTACTGCTCAAACACATAAGCCTGCTCGAGCTGTTTGCAGACACTGACTGACTTCTTTCTCTATAATAAGTTCCGAAACGCATCAACACAGACAATGGTTCTGCTTGTATGTTTGAAACATTTATCTCATTTTGTCAACTTCAGGAAATTCATGTTGATCATGGCATTCCCTAAAGGGCTGTAGCCAGGTGGAGCATGGCAAACATGGCACTGACAGGTTTTGTCTTTTTCTCCCGCTGTTGCTAAAAACCATTCCGAGATTGTATCTCCCGAGCTAGAGAAAGCTAGCCCCAAGCTCCATTCCTTTATATAGCCACTGATCCATTCCTGAGACAAAACACCAAGGTCCAACAACCAAAATTTATTATTTGGTTAATTTGTCACATCATGATTTACCAGCTCACCCTATCACAGACTTCCCCTTTTCCCCCCTTAAAAGCCCACAAAAAAAACAAACAAACAGAAGCACCTGCTTCTGATGTTGCTTGCTGTCTGCCTTTTCCCAATCCAGAGGCAGCCCTCCCCCTATCACTTGTTCCTCTAGTATAATAAATCTTCTTTGTGCTTAGAACACAGTATCTGGGTGTGTCATATACCAACTCCAAAGGGCTGCCCTGACCTATATTCCCTACAACTGCCAGAAACAAGACACAATTGAACACTCTCACTTATTACTAAAAAATCAAATACATAAACAAAAAGGAGACTGGGAGAATAAAGGAATAACAGCTCAGAAGCTATTTGCCAAAGCAACGTATATTTTAAATTTTAAAAATCGCTTCCCTCAAAATTACCCAGACATCTCAAAAAAAAAATCACAAGAAAACAAAAAGTTTATCTGAAGGGTTAATGATCTAAAATATTCAGATGGACTAAGAAGCTCCAGACAGCAACGTTGACTTCACCGATAACAGCTGGGTTGCTAGATGGCGGAAGCCTCGGATAAGAGAGTCAGTATGCCTTTTTGAGTGGCATCTATCACTGCAGTGCAACTGAACTGCAGATAGAATCTTCCACCCTCAAAGTTCCCCCATTTCCCATCATCTAAATACCCATGCCCTCAGCAACACCTGAACACAGTCTCCACATCCACAGAGAGACTGTGGTCCTTCAGTTGTTCTGATTAAAAGAACAATTCTGTTTCTGGAGATGTCTCTGTTATTTTTTTTTCATTCCAAGTTGCCTTCATCAATATCTATGTAACATTATCCAAACTCATGGTTTTATATAAACCTACTTAAGGATCTAGCCTCTTCCCTTCATAAATTAGAGTTAAGGCTCCACATCTGTGCTTTCTCCTACAGGCTTTCTCTAGATTCCAACAGGATTAGTAAATCCATACCGTGAATGGGCACTGGAAGACAACAAAAGAATGACATTTTACTGCATTAAACTGCATGCTGCTTCTAATTTTTACCCCATTTACCCAACTTCTTCTCATTATACTGTGAATTTATCTCCTGACTTCCATTCTTAAATAAATCCATTCCTGGATTCCTGTTCATCTCACTCATCCATGGCATGGAAAACCTAATTTAAAAGAACTTAACTATGCTCTGGATCATATAGGTATAAAAAGACTCGCTGGGATTATTATTGAAGCTACCATAGCTTGTCAGGAGCCATTTCCCCACTAACAATCATTACAGGAACCATCACCCTGGGGAGTCTGCAGAATGCCCCTCACCCAATTAGCAGCAATCTCTTAGCGGAACCCGCCTCACATTCCAGCTATCCAGGAAACCAGGTGTGGCCACTTGACTTCCTAGCCTACCTCCTGGCCTACGTGACCTGGAACACGTAGAATCCAGTTACCCTGTCCCCCATTCCTTACCATATATAAACTGTAACCCGTCCCTAATAAACGGAGGCTTTGACAAATTTGCTTGGCCTCCTTCTTCTGTCTTAGCTCACTCCCTTCCAGGTAGCGCCCCTCCGAGACCCTGGAATTACTGATTGCGGGGTGGGTTACAACCCCTAGACTGAGTAGCCCACCCCAAAGCAATCCACAATAGCTGCTACCATCACCCCTGCCATGGCAGCAGTAGCCTTATATCAGTTTGTCCACAAATCAGAAAATGTCAGTTCCTGTCTTCAAAGTATCACTAACAAATTACAAGAACAAACTCATATTGACCAACAAATCCCTAACAGATTCGATGCTCCTGAAACTGCTGTCATGTGACTTGAAGACCATCAAGAAGCCCTTTGGTTCTGCCAGTAACTTCAGCCGGACACAGGTTTTCACTGTATGTTTGTCACTCTCTTCCCTGTTAACTACACTCAGAGGTGGAATAACATTTATAAACACCACTCAAAGGTGATTAGTTCCCCTTTAGAGCAAGATATTTCTGCTTTAGATAAACATCATTCCCTCCAAATAAAGAAACTCACAGAACAAGCACAAAATACATTTTTGTCCATACTGAAAGCGGTATCAAACTGCCTCTAATTGGTTTTCAGGATTAAGTCTTAATATGTGGTCCCTTACAAGAATAGCCATTCTGTGTCTGCCTCATCATACCATGCATTTGCCAATTTTTGTAAAGGACCACCAAGAGATGATGTTGATTCAGGCTGTCCCTATAGTACATTATATGTAGACTGCTCTTCACCAATGGGCACCTCCATGGACACACTAATAAAACAACAAGAAGGAGAAACTGTGATGATACATTGTTCTGAAAAATCTACGAGACAGGAACATTTTCTGGACCTCACAGACAGAGTTAATAATCCCCTTGAGGTCACTTAAGACTGCTATCTTACTGTGCATGCAAACTGTTTATTTAACCTGCCTTTGAGAGAACAGTGTAGCAATCAACCTTACTTGCAGTGGTTTTCCCATGTAATCAACCTTAAAAACCTAAGATAATGGATAGCTGTAATCTTCTTAAATTATGTACTCTTTTATGTCCCCGAGTCAGAATGTGTATTGTATGTATGCATGTGTATCATTTGCTACAAACAGAAAATACAGAATTTGAAAGCAATTTTCTAAAAATCTACTCTAAAAGTTGAAAACAACCATTTATGAATATCGGTTAATGAAAAATAATGTTTGTTATATGGGTCAGTTGGGATCAGTTGGAATAAGTGACTTAATTCCTTGTAAAACCATGTTATAGATTTCTGTAAAGTATCCTATTCCTTCCCCCATGTGATGCTTTCTGTGCTGTTCCATAAATGCAGATAAAAGCCCTTTGTTAAATACATAAGGCTCATACAACAGCCAGACAGCCAGACACAGTCACACAACAGACACACCAAGACAGAGCAGATTCACAAGACAGCCTTCAGGCAGACACACTCAGATTTATACAACAGACAGAGGATGAATGACATATGGAGCATGCATGAAGTAAAGAATTCAGATCTAGACATGCTCTTGGTTAAATGGCCCCAAGGGAGAATGTTTTTATTTCTTTCCTTAATGCTACACGAATGCGTCATTGATGAGTTGGTGTTAATCACTAATATATGTAATTAACACAACTTCTGTTGCTGGGTTGATATATCCTGAGAAGAAGCAGCTTGGAGGGAAGGAGGTTGATTTCACTTTACTATTTCAGGTGATACTCTATACTGCAGAGAAGCCAAGGTAACAAGTCCTTGAAACATCTCATCATATCAAGAGCAGAAAGAAAATACATGCACATGAGTGTACTTGCTTATACTTAGTTTCTCTAGTTTTATACAGTTCAGGACCCCCTGACTAATGACTGGTACCACCCAGAGTGCGCTATGACTTCCCACACCAATTAACTTAAGACAATTGCCCTACAGACATGCTCACAGATAATCCCTCTCATTGAGATTATCTTCCTGTGTGATTTTAGGACATGTCACATTAAGAGTTAAACTAACCACCATAGATACACAAGAGAAAGCTAAATCATAATTCCCTGCCTCTGAGCACAAACTTCTTCGAGACACACATCACTATAACCAGATGGTGGGAAGGAGCTATTTCTTCATCTTGCTGGAGGTATGTCTACAGAATAGAAAAGAGGCCATAAGTTGAGCAAAGAAACAAAGAGACAAATTTATGGGTGAATAAAACATCTAAATGGAGAATCTCCAGAGAATAATTATATTTTTTAAATAGCACTGTAATGGGAATGACAGGATATGGCAGTGTCAATATGGGGTCTTAATAACTGTGGGTATGTGTATTCAATGAGGTAGAAGCAAAGGGAAGGTTTTGAAATGAAAGTTAAAAAAAAATGTTACATCAGTTATTTTGAATCAATCACCTTTGGCCGCAATTATTAATAATAAAAATGACATCAGTCCAAACAGCAGCTAGGCAGTTGTCCTTGTAAGAAGCACTTCTTATAGAAGGTTGTGCTGGTTTCCATGGAAGCTTGTAATTCTGGATGGATTTGTGACAGGTACTTCCATGTGTTAGAATTCTCTCTTCATAACCTCCTGCTTCGGTTTCACTTTTTTCCATAGAGCTTAAACAAGGGACTTCATTCTGATCCTGATGACTTGGGCACATTTTTAAAAACACAAAATAGCACATTTTTAAAACCACAAAATAGCAAAAAAAAAAAAAATAATTACGAGGATGAGGTCGAACTGCATGCAGCCTCCTACACACTAATAAAAGGTATGCTTTTAACTTCAGCTGAGGAGTTAGAAAAAAAAAGAAACTACATAATCATTTTAAATTTTTGTATGTGTGTGTGTGCATGCATATATGCATGCATATATGCAGTATATGAACCTGTCTATACATGTAGAAACCAGAGAAGAACATACCACCCTCTACTACTCTCTGCCTTATTCCATTGAGACAGAGTCTCTCACTGAACCTGAAGCTAGCCTGGCAGCCAGAAAGTCCCACTGATCTCATTATCTATGCCCACCTCCCTTAAGCACTGGTATTACAAGACTGTGCACCACACTTGGCTTTATTCATGCATATAAATATATGCAGAATATGAACCTGTCTATATGCCTCTGAACTTGGGTCCTCAGAAACTTGCTCAACAACTGACCAATCAAGATGTGTGTCTGTGATATAGATAGATAGATAGATAGATAGATAGATAGATAGATAGATAGATATAGATATAGATATCAGGCCTTGCTGGTAGCTGTATTTCACATGCACAAAAGAGAAAAAAAGTATTTTCCTATCATTCTGATGAGGGAATGGATGGACTGGAGACATTCGTCAGAATTAGATGTGGAGTGTATGTGCTTCTGTGGGGGATAGGGATGGGGGAGAAGGTAAGGGAAAGAAAGAGGGGGAGAAAGATAGGAAGTATGAGAAGGGAGAGAGAAAGAATGATAAAAATGTTTACTCTAGGCAAATAAAGAATTATGTCATCAGGAAAATATCTTCCACTCTTTTAACTCACCACAGCTCTATAAATTGCCACATACTGACTTAGCAATGATCCAAGGAGACATTTTTCCCCTCCTATTGAACCCCTGCCCATCGTCCCTCCTCGATGTTCGAATGTTTACTGTCAGAATCTTCTACAGGCCTTGTGTAGGCAACTATAGCTACTGTGAGCTTGCGAGTGCAGCAGACCTGTTATGTTCAGAAGATCCTGTTTTGTCCTTGTCCTCCCCAACCTCTGACTTTTACGATCTTTCTGCCTGCCCTTCTTCATTGTCTTCTAAATCTTGGCTAGGGAATGATTAAGTGTTCCATTCGTGACTTAACATTTATCATTATTTACTCTCTGCACTTTGGCCACTTGTGAGTTTCTGATTTACCAACCATCGACAACCCAAAGATGCTTCTCTGATAAGGACTGACAGCTGCACTAATGTATGGATGTAAAGATAAAAGTTTCAAAAGCGGGTTGATACTACTGTCCATTTAATGATAGTGTAGGTTCACCTCTTGGACCTATAAGCTCCCCAGCCATTGGGAACCATTTAAATTGCAAAATCCTTCAAAAAAATGTATCACTGTATATATTATGAAAGGGACACTTGTTGACAGCAGGAGGGATGAATCAAGGATTATGCTGTTGGTTTATTGGGACATCAGTTGGAGTCGTGCTCTAAGGGTGACCCAGATTTATCAAAACTGTATGTATGTGCATAAGTTCCCACCAAAGCACTGCAAGCATTGCTCTGGTGGTGACAAGTAAGAGGAATAAGGAAAAGGAATTTGCAAACGCAATTTGAAACTATGAAACAAAGTAGGAAGACTGGATGATCATGTTGAACATTTTGATGGCTAGTTTGAAAGACACATGGGAATATACAGTATGGAAAGGATAATAAAAAAAGAAGAAATAAAAGAATTCACAGAGATCCCCTGTCATGAATTGATCACTTATATATTTAGATGAAGACTGGTTGACCTGTTCTCTAAAATGCTCTGTGCAGGTCGGGCAATGATGGTGCATGCTTTTAATCCCAGCATTCATGTGGCACTGAGAAATCCTGTCTGGAAAAACAATGCTGAAGTGAGATCAGGTAAGAATTATCTTGGCTGGGAGATCAGGTAAGAATTATCTTGACTGGGTGTGGTGGCATACACTTTTAATCCCAGCACTTGAGAGGCAGAGGCAGGCAGATCTCTGTGAGTTTAAGGCCAGCCTGGTCTGCAAGGAGAGTTCCAGGACAGCCAGGGCTGTTACACAGAGAAACCAAAAAAAAAAAAAAAAAAAAAAAAGAAAGGAAGGAAGGGAGGGAGGGAGGAAGGGGGGAAACCGAGCTGGAAGATGACTCAGTGGGTGAAGCACAAGCTGTGTAAGTGCAAGAATCTAAGTCTGGTGCAGAGTGTGCCTCTAACCCCAGTGCTGTGGCCCTAACAAGGATCCCTGCGGCTTGCTAGCCAGCCAGTCTAGCCAAGCTGGTGAGCTTCTACGTCAGTGAGAGACTGTCTCAGAAAATAAGTGTAATGGGGTGACTGAAGCAGACATCCAGTCTTGACCTCTAGTCTCCATACAGGAATGCACACCCACATACACATATATACTACAGGCACACACACACAGACAAACAAATAAATGAAAATAAAAACAAATCTGGACATGGTAGTACACACCTGGGACCCCAGAACTTAGGAGGTGGAAACAAGAGAATTGCTATGTAAGATGTGTCTGAAAATCACACCAGGGCTGGAGAGACGGCTCAGCAGTTAGTACTGGCTGCTCTCCAGAGGACCTGAGTTTGGTTCCTAACACCCACGTTGGATGGCTCACAACTACTTGTAACTTCAGCTCCAGGGGAACTGACATCCCTTTAGTCTCTTCTGAGGGGACACACTTACACAACACACACAAACAAAAAATAAAACCTAAAACCAAAACCAACAAAATAAAAGCAATGAACAACTTTGGTGGGGACCTTCTCTGCTCTACCCCACTGAACCCACTCAGTGCACCCATCCCCTGCAGCTGGCCTCTCCCACTGACATTTCAGCATCAGTGCCCATGGCTGTGAGAGTGTTTCATAAATCTCCCTGGCCAGGGAGGAGGCCATTCCATATGGCTGCTGAGGTCCTGGCAGTTACTGTGACCTCAGGCCTTGAGGAAGCCCATCCCAGCTGAAGTCTTGGGGTGCTGCTGGCAACTGGATTACTACTCATGGTCCCCTATTCCCAACAAGCAGCTGAGGTGCCAAGACCAGGACTCCTCCCCAGTGCCCTGAGACCCCCAGCTGGGGCCAGGAGGTGAACACTAGCCACCACCAGGGCCACTTGCCTCAGATTTCCACTGCGGTCGCCTGAAGCCAAGTGCTGGCCATCAGGACTGACCTGCATGACTCGGACCCCAGCTTTCACATCCATGGGTGTCCCGTTCTCATTGCCCCGGTCTGGGAAGTGAGACACGTCCTGCAGGTGCTGAATGTCATTATCCACATATACCACCTTCAGCAGGGTCTGTGGGAAGAGAGGCTAAGGTCAGCATTGCAAGGAGCTCACAGCACCTCTGAGTTCAGTGCATCCCGTGGCATGGACCTTACTGAGGAACAACCCAAGCACTGGGATTACAGGCATGTGACACTACACCTGGCAAGCTTTAATTTTTAATCATGCAGAAGACAGTGCTATTGGCTGGCGAGGGAAAGTAACAAAGGAGCGGTTTCCATGCTCCTCCTGCACCACAGGCCTGCATTACTGCTGCCATACTGACCTTTGACGGTTTTCCCAGTCACCAAGTTTGGTGTTACCCCGGGGCCTTTGCACAGGTTATTCCAGGTATGGCACCTGTCCCCTCCTTTGTTTACCCCATCCCTCCATACTAGGGCTGATGTGCTCCTTCCAGAGGAAGCTGCTGCCGCCGATCACGCTCTTGGGACAGTATGGGCAGGGCCATGTGCTAACAGCATCCTGTTGTTTTCTTCCACAGTGCTTCTTGCACTGGTGCTTGCACACGACTGGAAGTTACTGCACCCCTGTCTGTCTCCCACTAGACTTGGAGGTGCCACAGAGGCAGAAGGGGGTTTTAGCATGAAGTACAATAAACAGAGTGATTCAGCTCTCAGCAACCCAGAAAAGCTCCCTTGCTGGCCTAGCAGCACTGACCAAAATGTCTTCAGCAAACTGTTTCTCCTGAGCCTCCAGCAGGCCTCTCCCTGGGCTCCTGCTAGCATACCAGCCGAGGTTCCCTGTGTGACAGCTACTGAGGTGAGGCATGCCACTGCCTGGCTCTGCCTACTGTACTCTCCCTGAGTTGTGACTCAAGGCTTGGAGACAAGGTCATCTCCAGTGAAGGTGCTAGACTGCCTGAAGTGGACATGCACGCACACAGCAGAAGTTAGGTGGAAAAGAAAGAAGACGACTCATGCCACCCACCACAGAAAGGGAGGGAGGAACAGAGAGAAACAAGAAAGAGTGCCCCGTCTCAGTTCCTGGTTCCTGCCCCCAGGGAAACCTAACATCTTGTTCCACGAGGAAGGCTTCACTGCTCCTAGAAACCGGATTACAATGGAACAACTCACATCGCTGAAGATGTTTTTCTGCCACTGAGCATCAGAGCTGCTACCCATATTCCAGAAGCGGATGGTGTTGTCTGAGGAACAAGTCAGAAAAGACCCGGACGGCAGACAAGCTCTCTGATCTTCAAACTCTGGATACACCTACAGTCCCAGAGAATAAAGCAACACTGAACGATGGACGATGATGATGGTGATGATGTACTGCTGCACGTGGACAAAAGAACTAAGATAAAGCTTGAAATGGTGGTGGACTATGCCTGTAATCCCGGCAGTTGGGAGTTGCGGCAGGCAAATCTGAGTTTAGGGCCAGCCTGGTCTACAGAGTGAAGTGCAGAACAGCCAGGGCTACACAGAGAAACCCTGTTTTGGGGGGAAAATACCAAGAAAAAAAGAGAGAAAAAACATTTTGAGGACTACTTAACAAGACCTTGCCTCAAAAGAACAAGCCAGGAGCAATGGTGAAAGGCAGCACCTGGGAGGCAGAAGCAGATGTCTCTCCCTGAGTTCAAGACCAGCTAAGGCTACACAGTGGACCCTGTCCAAAAAATGTGTGTGTTTCCCAGACAGAAATAAAAAGTAGAAAAAAAAAGAAACAGAAAATATGACCATTTTCAGAATTGAATGATTGCTGCCCTCTAACTCTGGTATATATGATGTGGAAAAACATAACTAATAGGACATTCTCATGCTATAACTCCCTGTGCCTCTGACACCTAGGAGCCATTGGTGCCCTGAATGAGTTAGCAATTAGCAGGATGGGGTCCATCAGTGGCAGGGTACTTGAGTAGTATGGATAAAGCCCTGGGTTCAGTCCTCAGTAGCAAAAATGAAAGCAAAATCTAAACAACAACAACAGAAATACCCGTGCCAGTTCCCACTGGAAAAATAAACAAGGGTTTCAAAAAATGGCTGGGTCCAGGTCTGGACAATAAATGTACAAGATGAAGATGAAGCATCTTGGCATCCACCAGCAAGGTGCTACCAAAGACTACCAGGGCTGTTTCCAACCCCAGAAGCCAACTTCAAGAAACTCCTATTAGCTGGGAATGAACAAGTTGAACTGCAACAATGTTAATGGTGGGAGACAAAAGCATATCTGAAATATTAAAACATATGGGTTATGTAAGGCTATGAACCAAAGCTACCAGGTATGTTCAGCAGGCAGAGAATCGATTGGTTGTCTAGGAAAAGGGCAAGCAGAGGGAAAGATCAAGCATCATTTAGCCATCACTGGATGAAGTGTACCCAGTGCCCAAATAGTACAGAAAGAGAAGGTACTCATTAATGTGAGTGGGCCAACTAATCAGAGAACTGACAGCATAATATTATCCCATAGTGAACCCCTCAAACACATATGGATTTGGGGGCTGGAGAGATGGCTCAGAGGCTAAGAGCACTGGCTGCTCTTCCAGAGGTCTTGAGTTCAATTCCCAGCAACCACACGGTGGCTCACAACTGTCTATGAGAGCTGGTGTTGTCTTCTGGCCTGCAGGCATACCTGTAGGCAGAACACTGTATGAATAGTAAGTCTTAAAAAAAAAAAAAAGAGTCGCGGGGGTGGTGGCACACGCCCTTAATCCCAGCACTTGGGAGGCAGAGGCAGGAGGATCTCTGTGAGTTCGAGACCAGCCTGGTCTACAAGAGCTAGTTCCAGGACAGGCTCCAAAANTTTATTTTTAACTCTCTCTCCCTCTCTCTCTCTCTCTCTCTCTCTCTCTCTCTCTCTCTCTCTCTGTGTGTGTGTGTGTGTGTGTGTGTGTGTGTACACATGTGTGCAGGTACTCACGGAGGCCAGAAATTGATGTTGGATCTCCTGAAGCTAGAGTATAGGTGGTCACATGCCACTTCACATGGGTACTGAGAAACAATTCCAAACCACTGGAAAAGTAGCACATTGTCTTAACTACTCAATCATGTCTTAAGCCCCTTCTTCGTTGTTTTGTTTTTATTACTTGGTCTTGAAAAAGATGAGGAGATGCTAGGTTAAAGGTTGGAGTGGAGCTATGGATACAGCTTCAGGCATATATTTCTCTCTCTGTAACAAAATACCTTAGTTAAACAGCTTATGAGGAGGAAGGGTTTATTTTTTGTTCTAATTCATAAGATCAGGCTCATGGTTGGCCCTGTTGCTTCTGGCTCTTTGCTGAAATGATTCACCATAGCAGGAAATGTGTGGTAGAACCAGCTGTTCACTTCATGACAGCCAAGAAACAAAGAAAAGCCTGAATCTCTTTCACCAATATACCCTTCCCACCGCATGATGCAAGACTTAACTTCCTCCCATTATGCCCCACCTCTTAAAGGTTCCACGACCTTCTAATAACCAGACAAGCTGATGACCCAACCTTCAACATACAGGCTTTGGGGCAAACTTATCCAAGTCATGGCAAGTAGAAAAGTAAATATCCTATGAAGAGAGAAGCTCTAGAAAATTTCAATCAACTGATTACACATATCCTAAGCTCTCAGCATATAGCTACAATCCTGTATAAGCTTAAGGCATTTCCACAAGATACCAACTCTCTACATAACAGAGGATGTCTTTCCAAACCAATTACTTTAAAGATTTGTTTGTTTATTTATGACTTTCTATGTATGGGCATTTGCCTACATATGTCATGTACTAGCTGCACTACCTATACGCCTGGTGCTCATGGAGGTCTAAAGAAGTTATGGGATCCCCTGGAGCTAGAACTATAGGTGATTGTGGGTCTCTGTGTGGGTTGCAGAAATAGATCCCAGGTATTTTACAATAGCAGAAAGCACTCTTCACAGCAAAGTACCCACCACTTCAAGCAGTGAAATTTTGATAAGCACACAGCCTCTTGTAATGGTTCTCATCTTAATGCCGCTTTACAGCTCCCAAGGTCTCTTCACACATGGAGGTCATACACAATCATCCAAAGGCAATTTTCCCAAGCATCCATATTTCCCTGCCACTCTGCAATCGCCTTGCTTCTAGGCATTTTGCTGCATCCCACTGCTTTTGTAGCACTGTGAAGAAAGAGAAAGCCCGAGGGACTCATGTTTGTCATGCATTAGTGATCCTCACAAGAGGCGGGGGTAGGATAAACTTAAAATGCAGTGGTGATTCTGGGTTTGTGGATTAGTTTCCCACCGTGCCTCCTTTTGATCCTCTGAATATAAAGGAAGAAAGCATTTCTGATCCATTCCTCCATTATGTCAGGGTTCAAGTAAGCACCAGCCACTGCAAAGGTCCATGTGCTTTAGTCCACATCTGCATTCATACAAAATGGGACATCTTGAAATCTCTGCTGTTTAGACCTCACAAAATCACCTTGATGCTCCACTCAATTTTACTTTCTATAATACTTTGGTCCCTTAATCCCTCCTAAAGGAAAGTTCTAGGATTGTCACTCAGTCATATCACTAGAAAGAAAACCCATCATACACCCACGACTATATGCTAAGACCCTATTGCTGAATATACAGACAAATCAACCTTGAACTAACCAGGGAACTTCCTCCCTGTTGGCTAGCTTTCATAGAGTCAGGAGGATCTGTGAAGGCTGCTGGGAGACAAACAGACATCAATGACCTTAGCCACAAATAAATCCTGTGTGATCTAATATTGACCTGCCAAGTGTGATGTACACACTGATACAATAGTGAAGACTATGGGGGTGTCTTAGTTGGGGTGTCTATTGCTGTGGCAGAATACCATAGCCACAGCCACTCTCATAAATGAAAAACATTTCATTGGAGTGGCTTACATTTTCAGAGGTTCAGTTCATTACAATCATGGCAGGACATAACAGCATGCAGGCAGACATGGTGCTGGATACATCATGATCAGAAGGCTACAGGAAGTAGACTGTGCCACTGAGTGGTATCTTGAGAATATATGAGACCTCAAAGCCTGCCTCCACAGTGATAAACTTCCTCCCACAAGCCCATATTATTCCAGCAAAGCCACAGCTCCCAATAGTGTCACCCCCTTTCAGGGCCTTTGCTTTCAAAGCACCACAGGGAGTACCAAGCACTCTATTGATTAGATTTAAGCCCTACTCTACAGAAGAGAATTCAAGCCTGGTACTGTAAACATGGTTAAACCCCATGGCTTGCGAGGTCCTAGGCTCTATAGGAGAACCTATTGATGTTGTTTTGCTGAATGGTCATGTCGTCATATAAACCATATATATGTGATGGATGATTGATAGATAGATAGATAGATGATAGATAGATAGATAGATAGATAGATAGATAGATAGATATACAGGGAGATATGTGCTGTTTTCAACCTTGATCAGAGAAGTTTCTTACTGAAGTGGTTACTGGTTATTGTAGAGATGAATCACTGTTCAAAGTTTTGTGCATAAGCAACTGTCAGTGGTCAACCGTAAATATGGCATCTATATCAATTATACTCCAACTCCAAGGCTCAAGAACTATCATGGAATACAAGGCAGAAAGAACCAGAGAGTGGAAAGAAGTGATGTGAAATACTGTCAATGGTATATGACACAGCTGTTGTACACGTAAATTCATAGATGGTACAGTTACCGCCACAAGACCTGGACAAGATGTGAGCATTGGAGAGGGGAATTGAGGATAGATATGATCAAGGCCCTAAAGAGGAACATACTACTCTTGTTGGACTACGTGCCTATCTTATGAAACCCCCTTCCAAATATTTTCAGAAAACAGAAATGATGGGTAGAGAATATGAAGCAACAATAGTTGAAACCAGGTCAACTCATTTCTAGGAATAGATGAGTAATGCAGAGGGACTTTTTAGTCATCATCTCTCCCTAGTCCCACCTCTGGCTCCTCTTCCTCTTTTTTTATTTACATTGATTTTAGTGGATAAGGTACATGTACCAAGGGATAAGTGTGGATACAGAAGAAGAACCTGTGGTTGTTGGTTCTCTTCTTCTACCTAATGGTTTTGAACTTAGTTGTTAGCAGATAATTCTCCCCTTCCTTCCATTTTACCGTTCTATTCCTCCTCCTCCTTCTTTTCTTTTCTCTATTTTTTCATTTAATATCTTTTCCTAGGTTGTGAAAGAAAATTTCTTTTCCCTTTCTTCTTTCATACCACATAGTTCACTGGACTGAACCTTGAGGCAACACTTGATAGAACAAACTAGAGCTGTTTAGAAATCTCAGTTCAGTTACTGCTGCACACATGCATTTACTTCAGGATTCTTTGAACTCCATCTCCCCTGCTAGTATATCAAATATTCTTTTTATTTATAAAGATGTATGACTATGAGTTATCTGTCTCTGGAGCCGAGTGAAGCAGAATGCTGGCCTTTAAATGTTTATGACGCATATGGCATGAGCAACTTAGTACTAGATGTTCCTCATACACAGAGCACATTGGGTGTATTATGACTATGCTAAAGGTTAAGTATTTCTTAGAAAACTCACAGGGAATTTTCTTGTCATTATCATGATATTGGGATGTAGAACCCTTAGTAACTAATTACGTCATAGGGATTCTGGCCTCATGAGTGGATCCATGGTGATAACACAGAAAGAGTACGTTGACTTGGGTGTGGCTTTGTTATAAACTGTCATTCATATTCTCTTCTTTTCCTCATCCATCCTTCTCCCCCTCTCCTCTTACCTCTCTCTATTATCTCATGAGTACCCTTTTGCTCTGTGTGCCTCACGCCCTCATCCATCCTTTCTCCCCTGTTTCACTCCCTCTATTCATGCTTCTCCTTCCTCTCTGCTATCCTATGCGTACCTTTTTTCTTTGTTTCATTCCCTCCATGCACACTCTCCCTTCACTTCTCTAGCCCTTCTCTCCTCCTCACTCTTATTCTCACTCTCATTTTCACAAGAATCCCATGGTTTAGCTCTGAAGTGTCCTCAAAAGTCAAGATAAAGGCTTGCTCTTTGATAATGATGGCATTACTGGGAGGTGATAAACACTTTAGGCAGCAGGAAACAGGTGGAAGAAGATGGTATTTAGAGGTGCCTTTGAAATTTGCCTTGTTTCTTTCCCTTGTCTCTCTGGTGTTCTCTTCTTTCTGGTTCCCAGTAACTGAGCTGCACCGTGCCTATTCCATCTTAATGCTCTGCCTTCCACATGCCTTTCCACAAGCAATGGAGCGGAGTAATCATGGTCTGAGACTCCTAATACCATGAACTAAAACAAATATTTCCTCTGTTGGTGTTTTGCTGAGCTGTTTTCCACAGTGACAGAAGCTATTTGTCATGTTTTGTTTTTCTGTTTGTTTGTTTGTTTGGTTGGTTTGGTTTGTTCAGGGTTTGTTTGTTTGTTTGTTTGTTTTGCTTTGTTTTAAGAAAGGATTCACTGTGTAGTCCTAACTGTCCTGAAACGCACTCCACGGAACTAGTTGGCCTGGAACTCACAGAGATACACCTGCATCTGTCTCCCAAGGGCTGGGATTATAGGCGTGTGCCACCACCACCCTGCTCATTGTTGTGTTGTACTGCAGCACCACTATGTATTACCATCTCATCGGGGTTCTCTAGGGTACTGCCCAAGTATTGCCTCTGTTTGACACAGTGGAGCTACAGGGTAGGTTCATTCATTCCTGACCTCGTTTAAGTACCTATGTGGCCAAGAGAAATTGATGTCAGGCTTTTGTCTGAACATGTGAAAGAAGGGAGCAGTTCACAGAAATTCAGCATGCACTAGGAAATATGTGCTAACAGCTATGTCTCTGTAATACAAAAGTGGACAGAAAAGGAAGAATGTAACCAGGTCAGTGGGGTTTATGCATCTGCTGACGAAGCAGGTGATGTTTAAATTCCTATGCTTTCATCACAGTTCAGTGTTTGTGCATACTGGCAAGATGACTAGAGAAACAATTTGGCCCTATACACTCTTGGTACACTTGGTTCCCCATACATAAAACAGGAACTACAGACTTAAATACTAGACAGCAGGTGCAGCTTCACAGAGACACCTGGTAGGAATTAAGTGATAATTGCAGAAGCATGTTTACAGTGTTCGCAGGATGGTATGGAGTGCATATGTGACTCTAAACATTGGATTTTCCAGTTTTTCAAGAATAGCTGAAAAATTATTTTTAGATGTATAATATTTGTGTGTGTGTTCATGTCTATATATATACACACACGGTGCGTGCAGGTACATGTCTGTGTGTGGTAGCACATATGGAGGCTGGAGGAAAACACTAGGTCCTCTTCTATCACACTATGCTATATTTTTGAGCCAGGGTCACTCAGTGAACCCATTAGCTAGAATGGATACACAAGGAGCTCCAGGGAACTGCCTTTCTCTGCCTACAGCCCTAGACATGAGCTCCCATGCCCAATTTGTTCATGAGTTCTGGGGATCTGAGTTCAGGCAATCATGTTTTCAATGTAGAAATTTTACTCTATCGGTCACCACTCAGCCCACCCCCAGGCTCCTATGTATGCTATTTTGTTTGAGAGAAAGAAAGAGGGGGTGGTTTCACGCTGACCTCAAATTCACTATGTAGCTCAGGCTGGCTTTGAAGTCTTAATAATCCTGACTCCATCTTTTAAGTGCTGTGAGTTGAATCAAATACAGCAGGCATATTAGAAAGGCACTCTATCAAAAGAGTTCTCAGACCAACGTTCTTATTTTAAATGTTAATAGGATATCAAGAATTTTAGAGTACTGAAACCCAAACAAATGACCATGTACCTAAGTTCCATTATGGTAGTCAAAGGAAGACACAATTAAGGCTTAGTTACAGCATGTACACTATGATTTCTGAGAAATGACTGTACTTTATCTCATAAAATGGAAACAGAATTTTTACTCTCCAAAAAAAACATGATGTCTTGTCAGCCAAGATTGATTTTATTTTGTTTTTGCTTTAAAATGATTCTCCAACTCAGCTGATGGAAGTAACCTTCGGTTTCCAGGAGACGGTAATCAAATTTTGTCTGATAAGTCTTCATTAAAAATAAGTGCCTTGTCCTCCGCTGACTTGTTCCTGTTGGTCAGTGTGTCCTGGTTCTGTGTGAGTGTTTGTATACAGCATGTATATATGGATTTGCTTATCGTGTGTATAAAGGGAGTGGATACTGTGTAGGCAATGGGAAGAAAACAAACTAAAACTCAGTTAGAAGAGCATTCATTTATTCAAGAAACTGGATTTTAAGATACAAGTACTTTATGACTAATTAGCTTTAATGCCACAAATATTCTTCAACCAAACAGTAAATATTTAATGTAAAACTAAGTCCACCATGAAAGGAACCCATGATGTGCTCATGGGACTGGATCAGGACTTGATAGACACCATGTTGAAGGCTGTGCTGACAGAAATGTAAGCACCCTTCTTTCAGCTGGCTCTCCAGCAGGCACCGCCCATAACTTGGTCTCCCAAAGAGATTGTTTGCAATCATTCCTAAGCTCCCAGGCAGGACCATGGGAACACTCCCCCACCAAAAGTTATTGTGGGGTTAGAGCCCATTCATCTGTGGTTGCCAGGCATGCAAAGAATCCAGGCCACTGTTCATCCATTGTAATCAGCTTCACTGTGACTGACAAGGTAATTTATTGGCTTCACTATGACTGACAAGGTAATTTAGAGGGTGCCTAAATTCTACCTCTTACTACTCAACTTAAAGAAAATGGGACATAGCTACTTAATCTTTCTCTCCAAGTTGATCACAATAGCTGAAACACTTGGCTACTCTTCATTCTCCAACTTACCCTCCTCTCTAAAACCTGGGTTCTTCTCTTTTCCAAAGTGTCTTGTTTATGTTATTAGCATAAACTGTGACCTTATAAGGTGAAATCTCCAGGCTACACACCAGATAATGTCAGGCAGTTATAGGTTCTATTTATAGAATTGCTGTCACTGTAAATGAAGCAGGCGGGCAAGAGTTTTCACTGTGTGTTTGATTCTGTTTGTATTTAGATAAAACACAGGGTAGAATGTATGTAGCCAGACTCAAATGATCTGACATCTTTTGACATAAATTTATGACATAATATGTTCATTAAAAATGCAACCTGGAGCCCAGGAAGATAAATCAGTTAGTAAAGTACTTGCTGTGTAAATGTAAGGAACTAAGCTTGAGCCTAAACATCTATGTAAAATGCTGGTCATGGTTGTGCAAGCCTATAATCCCAGTGATGGGGAGGTAGAGAGAGGTGAATCCTTTGAGCTCTTGTGTCAGGAGCCATTTCCCCCCAATCATTACAGAAACCATCACCCTGGGGAGTCTGCAGAGAACCCCACACCCATAATTATGTTCTATTGAGAACCTTCCTCCCACCCAATTAACTGTTAATCTGTTAGCGGGAACCCGCCTCACATTCCAGCTATCCAGGGAACCAGGTGTGGCAACTTGTGACTTCTTGGCCTACCTGTCCGAATGTAACCTGAATCACATGATCTGGAACACGCGGCAAGAATCCAGTTTCCCTGCCCCTCAGAGTCCTCATCCCGGGCCTATATAAGCAGCAACCATGACCCTAATAAACGGAGGCTTTGACAAATCTGCTTGGCCTCCTTCTTCTGTCTTAGCTCATTCCCTTTCCAGGTAGCGCCCCTCCGAGACCCTGGAATAACTGATTGCAGGGTGGGTTACAAACCCCTAGACTGAGTAACCCACCCAACGCAATCGACACTCTTGACTAACCAACCTAGATCCCAGTGAGATTCAAATGACAACTCTAAGGAAGAATCAGAATCAGGGTTAATATATGCTCTCTCTCTGTCTCTCTGTCTCTCTGTCTCTCTGTCTCTCTCTCTCTCTCACACACACACTTGCATCCATAAGTGCACCCACACATACAAACATGGGTACATAATAAAAATTTAAATTGTATAATGATAGGCATTAAAGTTCATATGCAAATATGACCACACACACACAAACATAAACACACACACATACACACAAAGATCTTTGGTATTAAATACCTAATTATTAGCAATCAAACTCCTCAATTCTGTCATCAAAAAGGTATATTTGTTTACTTGGTTTTTTATTATGGTGTGGCAAGAACCCAGTGACTCACACATGCTAGCTATGCATAGTGTTACTGAGGTGCAGTCCCAAGCCATAAAAGAAACATTTAAGTAAATGTAAAATAACGATAAAAATTTTACAGCTATGCATAACTGTATTTTTAAATTTACAGGTATTTTTCTTTAGGCTTCCTATGTTAACTATAACACAATTTTGTTAACTAATGTAACTTTTCAAATTATATAGTTTGAAGGAATCACTGTCCATTCCTCAATTTAAAATACTTTATTTCATCTCCTTTTTATTTTGTTGATTGTAACTTAACCACAATGTTTCTTCTCCTTTCTCCCTCCAAACCCTCTTATATATCCCTCCCAATCTCCTTCAAATTCATAGTCTCTTTTTTCATTGTTATTGCATGCATATATGTATTTTAAATTCCTAAATATAATCTGCTTAGCCCATATAACGTTACTTGCATGTCAGCTTTCAGAGCTGACCATTTAGTACTGGAAATCCAACTGGTATGTTCTTCCCTGGGGATGACGCCACCCCTATTCCAGCTTTACTCAGTTGGCTTTATTTCCTTTGTATAGGGTTGAGGCTTCATTTCCCTTGGATAGAACCTTAACAACAATGGCCAAGAACTAAAATGTATGTTTTCCTTTAGTAAAAAGCAACATACAATTAATGTCACAACGTAATGGTTTGATTTTTTATTTATTTATTTTTTTAGTAAAAATTTCTGCCTCCTCCCTGCCTCCCTTTTCCCTCCCCTCCCCCCACTTCCCATCCCCCACTCAATACACTCTTGGGAGTATACCCAAGAGATGCCCTATCATA